>NW_021308979.1:0-1434 GCF_002162155.2 Triticum dicoccoides
GGGAAAACACAATGTCCAAGGTGTGAAAACAAATATGATAAACACGAAAGTACCCTCGGGAATTCTTGAGCCGAATCTTGGCAAGCC
The DNA here is from genome assembly GCF_002162155.2 of Triticum dicoccoides. Lineage (NCBI taxonomy): Eukaryota > Viridiplantae > Streptophyta > Magnoliopsida > Poales > Poaceae > Triticum > Triticum dicoccoides. The sequence continues at coordinate 88 of NW_021308979.1, forward strand.
CATCTTTCAACATGGCATTGTCTTAGATTTCTGTCTAGTGTTACATCCGAAGTGAGGTTATATGTGGGGATTTAGGCTGGGTTTCAGGGATGCCGGATAGCCCGGACGTCTGCGACCCGTTTGGGAAGCTCGACTGGGACACCGGGCGTCCACCCGGCCAGTTTGGGTAGCCCGGCTGTAGATGCTCTATTGTGATCAAGACATAAGAACCCTTCATGAACTCTCAAGCCGAGTCTTCACAGACCTATCTTTCAATGTGGCGTTGTCTGCACCATCAGATTTCCTCATTTTTTGGAATAAAAAGTAACTATAGTGAAAACTACATAATTTGTACAGAAAGACTATTTCGATCTATTTGAAAACTAAAATACTATGGTACATGAAAAAACTATCAAGTGCGAGCACAAAATATTGTAGACCCAGAAAGGGAACCTAATACTAATGATGTTCCCAGTATATGATCAGACCATCTCATCGATTACTGTAAGTGCATCTAGTGCCCCTTAGTGATTTTGGTGTATTGAAGACTTATGAGTTAAGGGATTAATGTGTTTCTGAGTGTACACAGGTCTATAAGTCTATGAGGAGTTTGATATTTACGGAGAAAGTCGACCCCTAAAAATGAAGTTCTTCGACTGAAGACTTTGATATTCTGAAGACTTTGAAAGTGAAAAAATTGGTGTGACCTTGAAGACTTGGTATTCATTTGAGGAACATGAAGTGTGAAGACTTTTGTTTTCATAGTTTCATTTTCTTTTTCTTGAGTCATAGGAAACACCATACTGTTAAAGGGGGTCAAGGAAATACTAAGGAAAAATTTCCATGTGATGCTCAACCCAAAATCCTACACCTTCCAATCCCTTCGAGTGAAGCCTTTGGAAATCTCATACAGTTCAGTCAATTTCTTCAGTGACAGAGACGAAGTTCTTCTGGTCGCTGAGGAATTTGTTCTGACTGAGGAGTTAGGAATTCGCCAGTGCGGATTGCCTACACAGTGAGGAACATGATAGCCTTGAGGAATTTGAGAGTTAAATTTCCGACCGTTGCTGTGCTGCGCGCCAGCTGTCCCAAAATATCTTATCCACCTAACGGTCATATCATTGAAGGGCATTTATGTCTTATCATGTTGGGCTGCTCCCTAGGCTATAAATAGCCGCCCCTACAACCACTAGCTGGTTGGCTACTCCGAGAGAAACTGACACTTGTCATTTCGGAGCATCCCATCCTCCGAGGACTTTGAGCGAAAATCGTCAACTGAGGAAAATCAAAAACCCAAACCCAAACACCTACAAACCCAAAGTGATTGAGCATCACTGAAGAGATTGATCCTGCGTGGATCCGATGCTT
>NW_021308980.1:0-620 GCF_002162155.2 Triticum dicoccoides
AGGAGGAGGGGAACAAGAAGAAGAAGAAGGAGAAGGAGGAGGGGAAGAAGAAGAAGAAGAAGGAGAAGAAGAAGAAGCAGGAGAACTACGAATGGCGTCTACTACAAGCTCAAGCACAACATCGACACCATCAACATGAAGATGCTCAACACGTGCAAAGCTACAAGTCCCAACAAGCTCTACATCAAGCTACGACCAAACTTCATGAGCCCAGGAGAAGACCGTGAAACGACCACCACCAAGAGGAAGCTACGGCTACCACCATCACCACTTCGGCATCTTCTCCAGGTGTTATCAAGGCATCTTCGCCTTTGGACGTACGACATCTTCGTCTACTTCCCATGAGTTTGCCTACAATGACATCTTCAACAATGAGGCGACCATCTACAAGCATGGGCGACACTTCCATCTTCGGAAGCCCCCCAAGGAAGAAGAAGAAGAAGAAGAAGAAGAAGAAGAAGAAGAAGAAGAAGAAGAAGAAGAAGAAGAAGAAGAAGAAGAAGAAGAAGAAGAAGAAGAAGAAGAAGAAGAAGAAGAAGAAGAAGAAGAAGAAGAAGAAGAAGAAGAAGAAGAAGAAGAAGAAGAAGAAGAAGAAGAAGAAGAAGAAGAAGAAGAAGAAG
>NW_021308981.1:0-1892 GCF_002162155.2 Triticum dicoccoides
GCTGAAGCCTTAGCAGCTTTCAAGCACAACGTCCGAGACGAATGGCTCGCCAGACACCTGGCCAGGAAAAGCCAAGAACAATGGCTGCACTAACAAGCCTCATGACCCGCTTTTGCGCGGGAGAGGATAGCTAGCTGGCAAGATGCAGCACCAGTGACCCAAGTACATCCAAGGTCAGAGATGGAAATGGGAAACCATGGCGCAACAAGGACCAGCGCCGGACTAAAGGAAATGGTCCAAAGAGCACGGCAGTCAACGCCGGATTCAAAAGCTCTCGGCAGAACAACAAAAAACTGCCTCTCAAGGAGAACAGCGACGAGCTATCCAACCTAAACAAAATCTTGGACAAGATATGCCAAATCCACAGTACCCCCGGGAGGCCTACAAACCATACCCACAGAGATTGTTGGGTCTTCAAGCAGTCCGGCCGACTTAACGCCGAACACAAGAGGCTAGACACACCAAGTGAGGACGATGACGAACCTCACAAGCAGAGCACCGGAAAACAAAAGGATTTCCCACAAGAGGTCAAAACAGTAAATTCACTTCAAGTGACAACAGGAAAAAATAGAGCGGCGCCCATTAAAGTACGCACCACACGGTCCAGCCCAGCGGAATCCCGACACTGGATGTCAAAACCAATCACTTTCGACCATCAGGATTACTCCGGGAATATCCGGAACGCAGGATGGACTGCTTTGATATTAAATCCTGTAATCAACGGACTATAATTTACACAGGTCCTAATGGACGGTGGTAGTGATCTAAACCTGCTATATCAGGATACAAATCCGCAGAATGGGGATAGACCCAACCAAAATACGCCATAGCAACACTTCCTTTAAAGGAGTGATGCCAGGCCAATATGCCCATTGTACGGGCTCTCTACCACTAGAAGTTGTGTTCGGCTCATCTGACAACTTCCGTCGCGAAAAGTTAATCTTCCACATCGCCCCATTTAAAAGTAGCTATCAAGCACTATTGGGACGCGAAGCTTTCGCCCGATTTAACGCAATACCGCATTATGCGTCTCTTACACTCAAAATTCCGGTCCACGCGGCATCATCTCATTAAAGGGTAACTTTGAGTGTTCCTCGACTACGGAAGAACGTCAGACTGCCTTGACAGCCACACACTAATCCGGCTTTGCTGATCAGAGCCCCTAAACAGGTCATTCAAGACCCCGGACACGGTTAGGCGAGTCCGGTATAAATAAACAAGGGGCTTACTAGCCGCGTACCCCTTTACAAGGGGCTCCACGCATGCACAAAAAGAGACAATAAATCTCAATTTTATTCATTCTTTGAATCATACTCTATTTATTTCAAAGTACATCTTTCGCACGGACTCTTTTTCAACTAAGTTCTCCTCTTTTATAGATGAACACCGTGCGACACCCGTCCAGGATACGGCACAACGGAGACACAGGCGCAGACGTGTAGTAGGGACCCGTTGCAAGGATTCTTTTCAGATTAAGACCCTCCGTAAACCTTTCTTACTGTCTCTTGTTGATACACATCCCCCGGTTTTTTGCTATAACCGAGGAGGAATCTGGCATTTTGGCATCGGCCGCGTCAGAAATTTTTGCGCGTACCTAGACACTAGGGGCTTAGGGCATTGTTCTACCCGTTTTCATAAAGACCGAATACCTTAGGGAGTGTTCGGCGTCTCGAGTTAGGCCTTATATGCATCAGCTCCGAATCATGTCTTTGGTCAAATGTTGGGTTTGCCCGGCTCCTGTGTTTTGCTGCCTTACGTTCCGCTCTATCGGCTAACGCGGCACCAGGAGAACTACTGCGATTGTGCCCCGGTTCGTCCAGGTGAGCACCTCAGTAGAGAAAGCCGAAAACTGACTGTCATGATATAGCGAGAGACTGGTCAACCACTCGATC
>NW_021308982.1:0-1086 GCF_002162155.2 Triticum dicoccoides
GCATGGTCCGCCTCCTCCTTGTCCCATATAGGCTCCGCCACTCTGTAACCGCCGGGACCGAGTGTGTGTTCCCCTATGTTCAGCTCCCGCATTTGTTTCCCCCACTCACTTGATTGGGAGCTTGCGGTGCTCGAGCAATTGATCTTGAAGTCGTTGTAGTCATCTTCGGTGATCGAAGGATTTTTCTCCTTGATCTTCTCATAACTCTCACCTTTCTCGATCATTCTCTTCACATTGCTTTTCCAAGTAGACAGGGCCTTGCTCATCTTCGTGAGGGCAGCATTGTTCACTTTATTCCCTTTGAGGCTTGTGTTTTCGAATTCAGCGGGGAACTTGTATCGTTCGTGCAGCTTCGTGAAGAGGAGGTTGCGCAAATTCCCTCGGTCAGGATGCCTCAGGTTCTCGGTGTTGATCGAGACGGTGCTCTGGACAATGCACCCGAGCTGAAGCGAGTACCCCTTGACTATTCGTTCGGGCGCCGTTGGATTCCCGTTGGAGTCCACTTCAGTAACTTCCTCCTTGAGGGTGCGGAGCACAATCGGGCGCCCGTCCTTCCGTTGCCTCTTCGGCTGGCTGCTATCTGTGCGTGCGCCGCCATCATCAGTGGTGGCATCCTCGGCGGCACCATCAGTGGTGGCATCAGTGTGGTCATCCTCAGCGGCACCATCCGTGGTCTCAGGATCGGTGGGGAAGGCGGCGGCCTCATACAAGTGAGGTTGTTCCTCCATCTCCTGGGACAGCTCCCAGAATGCCTTGCCGCCCGAACCCCCAGCCTCATCGTTGTGGGCCATGTTTCTCTCTAAATAGAAACAAAGTTTGGTCAAAAAGTTGGTTATTGTCAAGGAACAAGATCATGGTCTCATCATTTAGGGTTTGTCGACACCGAGGCATCCTAAAATCTAAGCTTTTATCATTGAGGGTTTTTCGACGCCAAGGCACCCTAAAAGCCTAACTTTTCATCATTTCGGTTTTTATCGACACCGAGGCACCCTAAAAGCCATGCATTAGTCACAAGTACGCCGGGGCACTTGATCCTACTTAATTAACTACTAAGATACCCCGGCCCATGCATTAGTCACAAGTACC
>NW_021308983.1:0-1207 GCF_002162155.2 Triticum dicoccoides
TGAACTCAAAATGTCCTCTAAAAATGTTCAACATTTCTGGTTTGAGGTGGAAGCATCTACCAAAAATGGTTTATATTTTTGCAGGACATATTTGGTCACTGAATTAAATCATATAGTATTTTCATTTGGGCATTTAAATGCTATTAAATATTTCAAATGCTCAAATAATCATAAACTAAAATGTTTACTGTTGGATATATTCTAAACAGTAGCCATGATTAGTTTCATGATTTTTGAAAGTGTCTGAGTATTTTTAATAAAGCCCTAAATTTACAGAATAATAGAAAACTGAGATAATTAGAAAAGGAGAGAGAGAGAAAGACCCGTACCTGGGCCACTTACCTGTAGCCGGCCCAGTTTCTGCGCGGCCCGTTACTGTGCGGTCCAGCCCACCGCAGTCGCCACCGTCTTCAACCTCCTGCCAGTAGGCAGGAGGGCGTGTGCCCGACGCGCGCGCGCACGCGCCGGCCACCTCCTGCTTGCCGTCCCGCCCCGGATCGGCTAAGGATGCCACGAACCCCCCCTGGAACCCCCTCGTCCGCTCCCTTGCCTCCCTGCTCTCTCCCTCTCACTCCCCTGCTCCTTTTCCCCTCATGGCCGAAGCCGCCATGGCCACTCCGCTGAGAAACTCCGCGGCCAGCCACTCCCTCGCTTCCACTATGCATCTCTGAGCTCCGCCCTGACCCCGTGGAGCTACACACGCGACGCACGCGACCAGAGGAGGCCGCAGTCGACCGGAGCGTCGTCGTCCTCATCTCCGGTGCCCGGAGATCGCCGTCGTCAATTCGCCGTTGCAGAGGCCTCCCCGAGCCCACCGAGCTTCTCTCCCGACCCCTCGTGAGCCCCTGTCCATTTCCCCTCTCTCCCCGTGCCCGTCCGTGCCTTCTAACCACCCCGACTGTCGGAGCCGACAGTTCCTCGCCGCCGGCGATGACGCAGTCGGTGCTAGAGCCACCGTAGCTAACTCCCGAGCACGGCAACGTGCTCAGCACCCTTCCAGGAGCCGAGCGCGCCCACCCGTGCGACCTGCCGTGCCCCCTAGCGCCAACCCGCACCAACCCCGAGCTCCGGCCGCCGCCGCGAGCTCGACTCCGGCGAGTACAGCGCACCCCGTCCGTTCCTTCCTGCTCCGTTGGATGCGGAAGAGCACGGGCTACGCCCCGGTGGTCTCCGCGAGTCCAGCCGCCGCCTGTAGCTCAAGTCCGGC
>NW_021308984.1:0-2053 GCF_002162155.2 Triticum dicoccoides
TCCACGCACAGACTCATGGCTTGCTGTTTGAATGATGTAATGCCAAATCACTTGAAGTTGATGTGATCCGTTGCGATGAACATGTTATTCAAACAAAAATCTTACTCTCATACCTGTTTTTTCTATTACAGGGCCTACAACTACAGTGAACAGCAGCGCGGGGACATCTACTGCGGGGAGCTCTGAGCGCACGGAAGACGCGTTCCACCAGCCACCAGACAATCATGCCGCAAACAATGCCGAGTCAGAGTCGGAAATGGCAATCGTTCCAGCAATTCCGACAGGCACCCCTTTGAACACAAGCACTGGCAACACTCAAGTAGATGAAACTGCCGCTGATACTGAAGTGAATGATGAAACTGACGATGAGGCACAAGGGGATGAATATGATGGGCAATCAGAGATCATGGTACCTCAGCCACCGTACATTGGGCAGAGATTTGAATCGTTTGCAGAAGCAAAGGAATTCTACCAGACATATGCAAAGTTCCATGGGTTTGCCGTCAACACCGAATACCATAGGAAAATTAAGAAAACTAACAAATACAGCAGAGGTGAGATGAGGTGCCACAAGGCACGAAGGAACAAGAAGGGGAAAGGTGTTGCGCCTGTCGTTCCGGAACGAAAGAGAGGTATCATTCTCAAGACGGGATGCCCTGTCCGGTGTAAGCTAAACGTAGATGGAACACAGTATGTGCTCACTGAATACTTTGATGAGCACAACCACAAACTCATAAAGAAGTTCGACCTGGTATAATTTCTGACCGCCCACAAAGGATTCACCCCCGTCGAAAGGCAATTCATAAAGCTGCTACATGATTGTAACGTCGGTCCATCAAGAATGGTCCAGATACTATCACTCATCCACAGCAAAAAGGGGACTCTGAGTAGCATGCCCTACATACCAACTGACGTCACAAACCTACAGGCAAAGTACCATAGAGAGAGCAAGTTGGCTGACATAGAGGCCAAAATGGCCTACTTCGATGAGAAAGCGAAGGAAGATCCAGATTTCTTCTACAGGATAAGGTTGGACGATGAGGACCGTGTCAGGAACATGTATTGGGTGGATGGCGCTGCAAGGAGAGCCTACAAACATTTCCGAGATTGCATTGCATTCGATGCGACGTATCTCACTAATATGTACAAGATGCCATGTGCTCCGTTCATAGGAATAAATAACCACAATCAGTCGTTGCAGTTTGGCTGTGAGCTCATTCGGAACAAAGACACGGATGGGTACGTTTGGCTGTTCAAGACCTTCTTGGAGTGCATGGATGGACTTGCTCCGATGAACACAATAACAGACCAGGATTTCAGCATGCGTGCAGGCATAGAGGAGGTCTTTCTGTTGGCAGTGCACAGGCACTGCAGGTGGCACATTATAAAGAAGGCTGAGGAGACGCTAGGACCGTTCTTTGCTGACCGTCCAGAGCTGCACAAGGCATTCGAGCTGTGCGTGGACCACAGCTTGACGGTGGAGGAGTTTGAAAGGAACTGGATGGCCATGATTGAAACATATCAAGTCCAAGACAACGAGACTCTTGCTAGCCTATGGGAGAAGAGAATGTACTGGGTGCCGGCCTACTTCATGCAGTGCTTCTTCCCCTTTCTGTAGACTAGGCAGCGCAGTGAGGGGTTCAATGCTGTTTTGAAGCGGTACATGAGCCCTGGCAACTCATTGCTACAGCTTGCTAAGCAGTACACAGCTTTGCAACAAAAAATTCTGGGATCTGAGCTACAGCAAGAAGTGACCACCGCACTAAAGCAGCCAAAATTGCTAACATATTTACCGATGGAGAGGCAAATGAGCAAGATATACACCAACAAGATCTTTAACAAGTAAGTCAGTTGCGTTACAGTCGTATTTGCGCAAAAGCACTAAGGCAGTAGGTGCCATATAGAGTGCAAAGCAGTTTCCATGATATGCAGTTGCCATGTTTAATGAAATACTGTTTGCCATGCTTACTCAGCTGTAGTTGCCATGTTCAATGAAAATTCTGTTTGCCATGCTTGCTCGGATGCATTTTCCATGTTCAATGAAGTGCAGTTG
>NW_021308985.1:0-4111 GCF_002162155.2 Triticum dicoccoides
AACGGATTGGGTCCCGACAGTCGAAGACAATGTGATCTTGCGCCAGGCAGCGAAAGCACCGACGCTTCTTCTTCTTCGTCGTGGCAGCGCCGGGCTGAAGGAGAGGGACAGGAGGCGGGTTTGGATGAGGGTGGGAAGGTGGGAGGGCAGGTATATAAAGAGGAGGGGGTGGCGGGGAGGGGGGGAAGGCGAGAGGAGGGCATCCTTGTAGGAGAGCGGGGCGTTGGTTGATGCATGGCGTGGCGCATGGCAGGAGGCGAGGGAATCTATCGTACCAGGGGAAGCGTGAGGGGCTGGTGTGTCATGGCAGACGGGGCACGGATTAGACGGGAGCGGGGCGGACGGGACGCGATAAGCACATGCGTGCGAGACCAAGGTTTGATCCTTGCATGCGAGGAGATAGACAGGAGTCCGCGGTGAAGGAAATATGCCCTAGAGGCAATAATAAAGTTATTATTTATTTCCTTATTTCATGATAGATGTTTATTATTCATGCTAGAATTGTATTAACCAGAAACATAATACATGTGTGAATATATAGACAAACAGAATATCACTAGTATGCCTCTACTTGACTAGCTCATTAATCAAAGATGGTTATGTTTCCTAACCATAGACATGTGTTGTCATTTGATTAATGGGATCACATCATTAGGAGAATGATGTGATTGACATGACCCATTCCGTTAGCCTAGCACTTGATCGTTTAGTATGTTGCTATTGCTTTCTTCATGACTTATACAAGGTTCCTACAACTATGAGATTATGCAACTCCCGTTTATCGGAGGAACACTTTGTGTGCTACCAAACATCACAACATAACTGGGTGATTATAAAGGTGCTCTACAGGTGTCTCCAAAGGTACATGTTGGGTTGGCGTAATTCGAGATTAGGTTTTGTCACTCCGATTGTCGGAGAGGTATCTCTGGGCCCTCTCGGTAATACTCATCACCTAAGCCTTGCAAGCATTGTAACTAATGAGTTAGTTATGAAATGATGTATTACGGAACGAGTAAAGAGACTTGCCGGTAACGAGATTGAACTAGGTATTGGATACCGACGATCGAATTTCGGGCAAGTAACATACCGATGACAAAGGGAACAACGTATGTTGTTATGCGGTTTGACCGATAAAGATCTTCGTAGAATATGTAGGAACCAATATGAACATCCAGGTTCCGCTATTGGTTATTGACCGAGAATAGTTCTAGGTCATGTCTACATAGTTCTCGAACCCGTAGGGTCCGCACGCTTAACGTTACGATGACAGTTATATTATGAGTTTATGAGTTTTGATGTACCGAAGGAGTTCGGAGTCCCGGATGAGATCGGGGACATGACGAGGAGTCTCGAAATGGTCGAGACGTAAAGATCGATATATTGGACGACTATATTCGGAGTTCGAAAAGGTTCCGAGTCATTCGGGTATTTTTCGGAGTACCGGAGAGTTACGGGAATTCGCCGGGGAGTATATGGGCCTTATTGGGCCATACGGGAATAGAGGAGAGAGGCCGAAAGGAAGGAGGGGCGCAGTCCCCCCTCTGGTCCGAATTGGACAAGGGGTGCAGCCCCCTTTTCCTTCCTCCTCTCCCCCTCTTTCCTTCTCTCCTACTCCAACAAGGAAGGGGGGGAGTCCTACTCCCGGTGGGAGGAGGACTCCTCCTGGCGTGCCCCTCCTGGCCGGCCGAACCCCTCCCCCTGGCTTCTTTATATACGGGGGCAGGGGGCACCTCTAGACACACAACACAAGTTGATCTACGGATCGTTCCTTAGCCGTGTGCGATGCCCCCTCCACCATATTCCACATCGGTCATATCGTCGCGGAGTTTAGGCGAAGCCCTGCGTCGGTGGAACATCATCATCGTCACCACGCCGTCGTGCTGACGGAACTCATCCTCGACGCTTCGCTGGATTGGAGCCCGGGGGACGTCATCGAGCTAAACGTGTGCTGAACACGGAGGTGCCGTACATTCGGTACTTGGATCGGTCGGATCGTGAAGACGTACGACTACATCAACCGCGTTGTCATAACGCTTCCGCTTACGATCTACGAGGGTACGTGGACAATACTCTCCCCTCTCGTTACTATGCCATCACCATGATCTTGCGTGTGCGTAGGAAATTTTTGAAATTACTACATTCCCCAACAGTGGTATTAGAGCCTAGGTTTTATGCGTTGATGTTATATGCACGAGTAGAACACAAGTGAGTTGTGGGTGATACAAGTCATACTGCTTACCAGCATGTCATACTTTGGTTCGGCGGTATTGTTGGATGAAGCGGCCCGGACCGACATTACGCGTACGCTTACGCGAGACTGGTTTTACCGCCGTGCTTTGCACACAGGTGACTAGCGGGTGTCAGTTTCTCCAAGTTTAGTTGAACCGAGTGTGGCTACGCCTGGTCCTTGCGAAGGTTAAAACAGCTCCAACTTGACAAACTATCGTTGTGGTTTTGATGCGTAGGTAAGAACGGTTCTTGCTCAGCCCGTAGCAGCCACGTAAAACTTGCCACAACAAAGTAGAGGACGTCTAACTTGTTTTTGCAGGGCATGTTGTGATGTGATATGGCCAAGACGTGATGCTATATTTTATTGTATGAGATGATCATGTTTTGTAACTGAAGTTATCGGCAACTGGCAGGAGCCATATGGTTGTCGCTTTATTGTATGAAATGCAAACGCCTTGTAATTGCTTTACTTTATCACTAAGCGGTAGCGATAGTCGTAGAAGCAATAGATGGCGTAAACGACAACGATGCTACGATGGAGATCAAGGTGTCGCGCCGGTGACGATGGTGATCACGACGGTGCTTCGGAGATGGAGATCACAAGCACAAGATGATGATGGCCATATCATATCACTTATATTGATTGCATGTGATGTTAATCCTTTATGCATCTTATCTTGCTTTGATTGACGGTAGCATTTTAAGATGATCTCTCACTAAAAATTATCAAGAAGTGTTCTCCCTGAGTATGCACCGTTGCCAAAGTTCGTCGTGCCCAAACACCACGTGATGATCGGGTGTGATAAGCTCTATGTCCATCTACAACGGGTGCAAGCCAGTTTTGCACACGCGGAATACTCAGGTTAAACTTGACAAGCCTAGCATATGCAGATATGGCCTCGGAACACGGAGACCGAAAGGTCGAGCGTGAATCATATAGTAGATATGATCAACATAGTGATGTTCATCATTGAAAACTACTCCATCTCACGTGATGATCGGATATGGTTTAGTTGATTTGGATCACGTGATCACTTAGATGACTAGAGAGATGTCTGTCTAAGTGGGAGTTCTTAAGTAATATGATTAATTGAACTTAAATTTATCATGAACTTAGTCCTGGTAGTATTTTGCAAATTATGTTGGAAATCAATAGCTCGCGTTGTTGCTTTCATATGTTTATTTTGATATGTTCCTAGAGAAAATTGTGTTGAAAGATGTTAGTAGCAATGATGCGGATTGGATCCGTGATCTGAGGTTTATCCTCATTGCTGCACAGAAGAATTATGTCCTTAATGCACCGCTAGGTGACAGACCTATTGCAGGAGCAGATGCAGACGTTATGAACGTTTGGCTAGCTCAATATGATGACTACTTGATAGTTTTGTGCACCATGCTTTATGGCTTAGAATCGGGAATTCAAAGATGTTTTGAACATCATGGACCATATGAGATGTTCCAGGAATTAAAGTTAATATTTCAAGCAAATACCCGAGTTGAGAGATATGAAGTCTCCAACAAGTTCTATAGCTAAAAGATGGAGGAGAATCGCTCAACTAGTGAGCATGTGCTCAGATTGTCTGGATATTTCAATCGCTTGAATCAAGTGGGAGTTAATCTTCCAGATAAGATAGTGATTGACAGAATTCTCTAGTCACCACCACTAAGTTACTAGAACTTCAAGATGAACTATAGTATGCAAGGGATGACGAAAACGATTCCCGAGCTCTTCGTGATGTTGAAATCAACGAAGGTAGAAATCAAGAAAGAGCATCAAGTGTTGATGATTGACAAGACCACTAGTTTCAAGAAAAGGGCAAAGGGAAAGAAAGGGAAACTTCAAGTAGAATGGCAAACAAGTTGTCACTCCCGTGAAGAAGAC
>NW_021308986.1:0-3026 GCF_002162155.2 Triticum dicoccoides
TTAGACTAAACCCCCTGTTAGTGACCCTGACTATGACATGTGGGTCCCACTGGACCCACCTATCTGGTTTGACTGGTCAACTGACCAGTTGACCTGCTGACATCACTCTGATGTCATGCCTGCATCATCAGTCACTGTTTTGGATAATGTTAGAATTAAATAACTAATTAAAATCAGAAAATGATTTAAATCTTTAGAGAATCATATCTTTTAATCCGTAACTCGGATGAAAAAACTTTGTACATGGAAGTTGCTCAGAACGACGAGACGAATCCGGATTCGCAACCTGTTCGTCCGCCACACACCCCTAACATATCAAACTCGCAACTTTCCCCCTCCGTCTCCTCTGCCCGAAAACGAGGAACACCGGGGATACTTTCCCGGTTGTTCCCCCCCTTCACCAGTATCACCTCATACCTTGTTAGGGCACCCCTAGCACCGTTACTTGTCATGTCATGCATCGCTATGCATTTGTTTGCTTAAGTATTTATTGTTTCTTCCCCCTCTTCTCTGGCTAGACACCGAGACCGACGCCGCTGCTACCCAGTACGACTACGGTGTTGACGACCCCACTCTCTTGCCTGAGCAACCAGGCAAGCTCCCCCCTTGATCACTAGATATCGCCTATTCTCCTCTATACTGCTTGCATTAGAGTAGTGTAGCATGTTACTGCTTTCCGTTAATCCTATTCTGATGCATAGCCTGACATTGTTGCTACATCTGTTGATACCTTACCTGCAATCCTAAATGCTTAGTATAGGATGCTAGTTTATCATCATTGGCCCTACATTCTTGTCAGTCTGCCTTGCTATACTATTGGGCCGTGATCACTCGGGAGGTGATCATGGGTATATACTATACATATATACATACTACAGATGGTGACTAAAGTCGGGTCAGCTCGTTGAGTACCCGCAAGTGATTCAGATAAGGGGGCTGAAAGGACAGGTGGCTCCATCCCGGTAGAGGTGGTCCTGGGTTCCCAACGGCCCCCGATTGTTACTATGTGGCAGAGCGACAGGGCAGGTTGAGACCACCTAGGCGAGAGGTGGGCCAGGCCCTGGTCGGCGTTCACGGTTGCTTCATAATAACACGCTTAACGAGATCTTGCTATTTGATCTGAGTCTGGCCACTGGCCTATACGCACTAACCAACTACGTGGGGAAGATATAGGCACTCAACGTCGTGGTATCAGCCGAAGCCTTCTAGACGTCAGCGACTGAGCGGCGCGCGCCGGATTGGAACGTAAGCCTGCTCTTGTATTAAGGGGGCTAGTTCTGCTTTCGGCCGCCCACGCAACGTGCAGGTGTGCAATGGGCGATGGGCCCAGACCCCTGCGCCATAGGAGTTAGACCGGCATGCTGACCTCTCTGTTAGGCCTAGTTGGGGCTGCGACGTGTTGATCTTCCGAGGCCGGGCATGACCCAGGAAAGTGTGACCGGCCAAATGGGATCGAGCGTGTTGGGTTATGTGGTGCACCCCTGCAGGGAAGTTAATCTATTCGAATAGCCGTGATCTTCGGTAACGGGACGACTTGGAGTTGTACCTTGACCTTATGACAACTAGAACCGGATACTTAATAAAACACACCCTTTCAAGTGCCAGATACAACCCGGTGATCGCTCTCTAACAGGGCGACGAGGAGAGGATCGCCGGGGAGGGTTATGCTATGCGATGCTACTTGGAGGACTTCAATCTACTCTCTTCTACATGCTGCAAGACGGAGGCTGCCAGAAGCATAGTCTTTGATAGGACTAGCTATCCCCCTCTTATTCTGGCATTCTGCAGTTCAGTCCATTGATATGGCCTCCTTACACATATACCCATGCATATGTAGTGTAGCTCCTTGCTTGCGAGTACTTTGGATGAGTACTCACGGTTGCTTTCTCCCCCCTTTTCCCCCTTTCCTTTCTTTCTGGTTGTCGCAACCAGATGCTGGAGTCCAGGAGCCAGACGCCACCATCGACGACGATTCCTGCTACAATGGAGGTGCCTTCTACTACGTGCAGGCCGCTGATGACGACCGGGAGTAGTTTAGGAGGATCCCAGGCATGAGGCCTGCGCCTCTTTCGATCTGTATCCTAGTTTGTGCTAGCCTTCTTAAGGCAAACTTGTTTAACTTATGTCTGTACTCAGATATTGTTGCTTCCGCTGACTCGTCTATGATCGAGCACTTGTATTCGAGCCCTCGAGGCCCCTGGCTTGTATTATGATGCTTGTATGACTTATTTATGTTTTAGAGTTGTGTTGTGATATCTTCCCATGAGTCCCTGATCTTGATCATACAGATTTGCATGCATGATTAGTGTACGATTGAATCGGGGGCATCACAAGTTGGTATTAGAGCCGACTGCCTATAGGAATCCCCCTTCCGTACTCCTTGGCCGAAGTCGAGTCTAGTCATTGCAAAACTTTTACTAACATGGCTGTGTGCCTTACGGGCCCACGTCGCCATTGGGTGGTATTAGGATCTTTTACTCCTTGTCTATACTCTGGGACTCTGATCTCTCTTCTATTCGGGTTAAATGAATTTTGCTAAATCTAACATTAGGATCTCGTTATCACTTTCACCCGGAGAGCCCCTTATTACTGATGATCGTCTGCTACACATGAAGACCCTGAAGATACTCTCCGCTGTTAACCCGAGAACTTGTGTTCATCGCGTTTGCAATTCCCCTTCCACCGTCAACCCTTATGGATAACTACTTGCAGTTGTTATTCCTACATTAATCCCCGGTTGGTCTTGTTATTACAAGATACCCCGAAACACTCGTCGTTGTTTCGATAATCCTTTGAGGTTACTGCCTTGCTGTTCTTTGTCACCTGAATACCCCTACGGATAATTCTCGCACTTATCGAGTATCCGCTCATCCCCCATTTGTTCATGTGTTTCACAATGGTCTTCGAAATACTATTCGATCCTGCAAAAATCCTTAGTAGCTTATTGCTCCGCAATACTGGTTTACTTGCATGATGGATGCTTTCCATATGTCGGGCAATATTCGTTAGTATCCTTAGGCACCGTC
>NW_021308987.1:0-1681 GCF_002162155.2 Triticum dicoccoides
GCTCTCTTTTACTGCATTAGGACAACACTAATTCAACTGTTACATGTTGTGGTAGTTGAACCCCTTTCCTTTGCATGACCTGTCATTGCCACAGTAAATAGATGAAACCCACTAGCATGAGTAAGAGTTGTTTGAGCCCAGATGTGCCTACTCATTCATACTTGTTTGTCATGCCTGCTATTGCTTAGAGTTCTGTTAGGTCTGATTCATCGGGGATGAATTGGAAAGTTGTGAACATGTCCTACTGTGTGAGCTAAGTGTGTTGAACACGATTTGGTAAAGGTATCGATGAGAGGCCATGTAGGAGTACATGGTGGGTTGTTTCATTGGAACCGTCCTTAAGCACCGAGACCTATATGTGTGATTTAAGAACCAGCTACTACCATGTATTGGGCCCGAAACCAATGGACCCTCTCGGCTTCTTAACCACTCTAGTCCTCTGTCCAGGAGTTGCAACTAGTTTCTGGTGTTTATAGGATATGTGTTGGCGGCCGTGCGTAGCGCTGACCCTAGGGGTGGGCTATGATGCGGTAGATACACCATGGCCGGGCATGCCGGGCGCCCGTTTGGTGTCTCGGAACCCTGTACACATCATTCGGGGCCGTATGTGGAAACCTCGGCCAGACTCCCTGCGGATGGAACCTGGATAGGCGATAAACCTGGACAAGAGACTTGACTGTTTAGGTAGGCCGTGGCCGACACCCTCTTTGGGCTTCCGCTTGAAGGTTGCCGAGTACATGTCGTGTAAACGGCGGTAAGTGGTGAGAGCGTGTGTGAAGAAGTACACCCCTGCAGGGTTAACATCATCTATTCGAATAGTCGCGTCCGCGGTAAAGGACTACTTGGTTGCCTATACAGTTCATAGATAAGTTGAAGTGGATACTCTAAAACTCGCAAGATAAGTGTGAGTGCTATGGATGGCCTTCTCGTAGGGAGACGGGAGCGGATCCATAGTGGTGTATTGAATGGTGAATATGTGGACTCATGTGCGCCACCTCAAAAGAGTTTCTTGCAGTTGTAGTTCAGGTTAGCCACTGAGTCAAAGCTGGCTTGCTGCAGTTAAACTCCACCACCCCCTTTATTGATACCGATGCATATGTAGATAGTTCTGATGTAAGTCTTGCTGGGTACATTTGTACTCATGTTTGCCTATTTTATGTTTTGCAGAGAGACGTCAGTCTCGCTAGTAGTTCTGTGTGGACTTCGACGTTTAGCTTGATACCTTAGCTACGATCTTGTGCCCTCGGTAGGATCTGGTAGATAGTCAGGCTTCTTAGCCTTTTTCATTTGTAGATGTCTGTACTCAGACATGTTAAGCTTCCGCATGTGCTTTGATTTGTATGCTATGATTGTTGGGTCATGAGACCCATGTTTGTAATATCTCGCTCCTCGGAGCCTAATGAATAAATACTTGAGTTGTAGAGTTATGTTGTGATGCCATGTTGTATTTACACATATCGAGCATATTGTGTGTATGATTGAAATGCTTAGTATGTGTGGGATCCGATAATCTAGTTGTTTATCCTTGGCAGCCTCTCTTATGGGGAAATGTAGTCTAGTGCTTCCATGAGCCATAGTAGTCCGCTATAGCCCTGTTCACCGGAGTCCTGTTAGCCCAGCACTACTGCTCAGGACACTTGACTGGCCGGCATTTGTTTCACTTCGTTCCAGTGTCTGTCCC
>NW_021308988.1:0-1450 GCF_002162155.2 Triticum dicoccoides
AGTGGCATCTTGTATATTTCTTCCAAGGCTTCATGCACCCATTATGGTGGCTTCAAAGTCCTGAAATCATCACTTGTAACTCCGTTCTTGTTCCCCTTGCGCATGCCATCATCTCCATGCTTGTTCTTGCTCCAATGTTCATCCTTCTCCAAGCTAGGCCCTTCATTTGTAAGCAAAACAAATGTATCCAATTTAGGCAGCATCATATTCTCATGAACATTAGAATCATTACCAAGAAACGAAAGTACCTGGTAATTTAGTTGGCGTGCACGAGCTCTAGTAATTGGTCCAGTATGTATAGCAGCAGGGGCTGTGGGTGTAACAATTGTATTGATGTCCTCATCACAAACCGTGCACCATACCGTACCAATCCAGAGGAGACGAAGGAGATTATGCGTCAAGTACAAGAGCTTCTCGACAAAGGTTATATATGCGAATCCCTTAGTCCTTGTGCTGTTCCTATTATTCTAGTGCCGAAAAAGGATGGTACATCACGTATGTGTGTTGATTGTAGAGGCATTAATAATATTACTATTCGTTATCGTCATCCTATTCCTAGGCTAGATGATATGCTTGATGAATTGAGTGGCTCTACAATATTCTCCAAAGTTGATTTGCGTAGTGGCTACCATCAAATTCGTATGAAATTGGGAGATGAATGGAAAACATCATTTAAAACTAAGTTTGGATTATATGAGTGGTTAGTCATGCCTTTTGGGTTAACTAATGCACCTAGTACTTTCCTGAGATTAATGAACGAAGTTTTACGTGCTTTCATTGGACGATTTGTGGTAGTTTACTTTGATGACATATTGATTTATAGCAGATCTTTGGAAGAACATTTGGAACATTTACGTGCTGTTTTTATTGCTCTACGTGATGCACGTTTGTTTGTTAACCTTGGGAAGTGCACCTTTTGCACCGACCGAGTATCTTTTCTTGGCTATGTTGTTACTCCACAGGGAATTGAAGTTGATAAAGCAAAGATTGAAGCTATTGAGAGTTGGCCGCAGCCCAAAACGGTCACACACGTGAGGAGTTTTCTTGGCCTCGCTGGATTCTATAGGCGTTTTGTGAGAGATTTCAGCACCATTGCTGCACCTCTCAATGAGCTTACAAAGAAAGATGTGCCTTTTCTTTGGGGTACCGCACAGGAAGAAGCCTTCTCCGTATTGAAAGATAAGTTGACACATGCTCCTTTACTCCAACTTCCTGATTTTAATAAGACTTTTGAGCTTGAATGTGATGCTAGTGGAATTGGATTAGGAGGTGTGTTATTACAAGATGGCAAACCCGTTGCATACTTTTCTGAAAAATTGAGTGGGCCTAGTCTGAATTATTCTACTTATGATAAAGAATTATATGCTCTTGTTCGGACTTTAGAAACATGGCAACATTATTTATGGCCCAAAGAATTTGTTATACATTCTGATCATGAATCTTTGAAACA
>NW_021308989.1:0-1102 GCF_002162155.2 Triticum dicoccoides
GGGCACTAGTAAGGTACACATCAATTACATGTATATCACATATACCTTTCGTTTTGCCGGCCTTCTTATCCGCTAAGTACTTAGGGCAGTTCCGCTTCCAGTGACCGCTTCCCTTGCAATAAAAGCACTCAGTCTCGGGCTTGGGTCCATTCTTTGGCTTCTTCCCGGCAGCTTGCTTGCCGGGCGCGGCAACCTCCTTGCCGTCCTTCTTGAAGTTCTTTTTACCCTTGCCTTTCTTGAACTTAGTGGTTTTATTGACCATCAACACTTGATGTTCCTTCCTGACTTCTACCTCTGCTGATTTCAGCATAGCAAATACCTCAGGAATGGTCTTTTCCATCCCCTGCATATTGAAGTTCATCACAAAGCTCTTGTAGCTTGGTGGAAGCGACTGGAGGATTCTGTCAATGACCGCATCATCCGGGAGATTAACTCCCAGCTGAGTCAAGCGGTTATGCAACCCAGATATAGTGAGTATGTGCTCACTGACAGAACTGTTTTCCTCCATCTTACAGCTGAAGAATTTGTCGGAGACTTCATATCTCTCGACCCGGGCATGAGCTTGGAAAACCATTTTCAGCTCTTCGAACATCTCATATGCTCCATGTCTCTCAAAACGCTTTTGGAGCCCCGGCTCTAGGCTGTAAAGCATGCCGCACTGAACGAGAGAGTAGTCATCGAAACGTGCCTGCCAAGCGTTCATAACATCTTGTTCTGCAGGGAGAATGGGTGCGTCACCAAGCGGTGCTTGTAGGACATAATCTTTCTTGGCAGCTATGAGGATGATCCTCAGGTTCCGGACCCAGTCCGTATAGTTGCTGCCATCGTCTTTCAGCTTAGTTTTCTCTAGGAACGCGTTGAAGTTGAGGACTACGTTGGCCATTTGATCTACAAGACATATTGCAAAGATTTTAGACTAAGTTCATGATAATTAAGTTCAACTAATCAAATTATTAGTGAACTCCCACTTAGATTAGACATCCCTCTAGTCATCTAAGTATTACATGATCCGAGTTAAACTAGACCGTGTCCGATCATCACGTGAGACGGACTAGTCAACATCGGTGAACATCTTCATGTTGATCGTATCTTCTATACGACT
>NW_021308990.1:0-1046 GCF_002162155.2 Triticum dicoccoides
CCGACGCCACCACCGCCCGGGGACCTCGCCGCCTCGACCTCATCTCCGTCGCCGACCCGACCCCGACCTCGTCGTCAGACCTCCCCGAGCCCTCCCCGAGCTCACTCTCGCACACCTGCAGGGCCCAGTGAGCCACCACCCTCCCTGATAGAGGCGAGGGTGTCCCGATCTTTCGATGAGATGATAACTATCGATTTGGTGGAGACGACTTTGACGGTCCGACTACAAACGTGCAACGACGTTGTGCCTTAGCAATCGCTAAACCAACTCCGAGAGGTTATTGACCACGCCGGAGCACGATCAACCTGACCACGAAGGTCTATTCCTGCAAGCAATCGAAGAACAAGCAAGAATATGATAAAAGCAATCTGAATATCGCGAATATGTTTGAAGTATTGATAATGGTGGGGATCCGAAAAGTGGTCTTGGTCTGGTCGTTGGACACAAACGAAGCACACGAAGTTGCAATGGCTAACTTTTAACTAAACAAATCCCAAGGAAAAGCTACTAGATGGATCTACTTATATAGGAGGAAGGGGTGGCGGCCAAGGAGGTGGGAGGACGTCCCAAGGCAGCCTAAAACTAAATCTAGGTCGTACAAGGCCAATGGGCCCAAGTGGAGGTGATGTAACACCTTTGGACTTGTAGTTTGACTCGGATTCTGCTGCAGCATCCGATTGTTTCGTCCACAACTTAACGCTCCGGACGAATTTGAAGGTGATTCCAATTGGGTTGGAAAGTGCACGAAATCTAGTTTCCAACAAAAAAAGAATCACCCAATTCGGAGTCCGTATGAAAAACTTGTGTGCGTTTTGAGTCAGGTGTGTCTGTGCAGTCCGAATCTGAATCCAGAACGTGAGAGACTTGGACTCTATCTTCTCTTGGGCCAAAAGTGACGTGAGAGAACTTTTTGGACAGCAAATAAACATCTCTTTCTTCCTTATCTTCATATGTGGATTGTACAAATGTCCCATACACCTGCAATTAGACAAAACACAAAAGTGTGTGAAGTATTTTTGTTCTGGATAACATAAATAGATTATTGA
>NW_021308991.1:0-835 GCF_002162155.2 Triticum dicoccoides
GAAAAAGGAAGAAAAAAAGAAAAAGGAAGAAAACAACAGAAGAAAAAAAGAAAGAAGAAAAAAAAGGAAGAAGAAAAAAAGAAAGAAGAAAGAAAGAAGAAAGAAAAAGGAAGAAGAAAAAACAAGAAAGAAAAAGGAAGAAGAAGAAAGAAAGAAGAAGAAAACAAAAGAAAAACAGAAGAAAAACAAGAAAAAGGAAGAAAAAAGGAAAAAGGAAGAAAACAACAGAAGAAAAAAAGAAAGAAGAAAAAAAGAAAGAAGAAAAAAAAAGGAAGAAGAAAAAAAGAAAGAAGAAAGAAAGAAGAAAGAAAAAGGAAGAAGAAAAAACAAGAAAGAAAAAGGAAGAAGAAGAAAGAAAGAAGAAAGAGGAAGAAGAAAGGAAGAAGAAGAAAAAAAGAACAGAAAAAAAGAGCGTGGCCAGCACCCCCCGCCCTGCACATGGGCCATCCCGACCCCACATATATTCGTCTCCATCCGCATCCCTGGCCAAACCCTAGCCACTCTACTCCAAGCTCTGTTCGGACAATTTGTTTATACGGAGAGGGGCGGCGAGGGGGGCGGCGATGCGCGCGGTGTTTTTTTAGGGATCGAGAGGGGACGGCGAGGGTTATAAATGTGTTGTCCTCGCCTCCCCTCTCCGTGACGCCGTCGTCTGCCGCCCCGTCTCGCGCTCTACCGCGACACCCTCTCCCACCCCTTCCTCGCCCCCTCCTTTCGCCACCGCCCTTTCGCCACCGCCACCGCCACCGCCCCCCTTCTTCACTTAATTAATTTGTTTTTACTACATGTTTTCAGGACTGACATAATGGCGGACGATAGAGCTGACCCGATTATG
>NW_021308992.1:0-791 GCF_002162155.2 Triticum dicoccoides
GAAATCACTGCGGGACGCCCAAAACTAATTAATAGTGCAAGAAACGGGCCAAAATCGGCCCAAACTGCGATTGTTGATGATCGACACGTAAGCGCACCATGGGGTTCAACAACCATGGAAATCGCTTTGGGGCCCCAAAACGGTGAGTAATAGTCGACGAAACGGGCCAGAAGCGGCCCAAAATGCGAGTGTTGCTAACCGACACATAAACGCACCCCGGTGTTCGTCAATCATGGAAATCACACCGGGACGCCAAAACAGAGTAATAGTCCAAGAAACGGGCCAGAATTGGCAAAAACTATGAATGTTGATGACAGACACGTAAGTGCACCTGGGAGTTCAACAACCATGGAAATCGCTCTAGGACCCCAAAGCGGCGAGTAATAGTGCACGAAACGGACCAGAATCGGCCAAAATTGTGAGTGTTGATGACCGAAACGTAAACGCACCACGGGGTTCCTAAATTGTGGAAATCACTCCAGGACCCCCGAAACTAAGTAATAGTCCAAGAAATGGGCCAAAAATCGGCCCAAACTGCGATTGTTGATTACATACATGTAAGCGCACCTTGGGGTTCAACAACTATGGAAATCTCTTCGGGACCCCAAAACGGTGAGTAATAGTCCACGAAACGAGTCAGAATCGACAAAAACCATGAGTGTTGATGACCGATACGTAAACGCACCGCGGGGTTTGTTAATCAAGGAAAGCACTCCGGGACCCCAAACCTGTGAGTAATAGTCCATGAAACGGGCCAGAATCGGCCAAAACTGCGAGTGCCACAAAACGAG
>NW_021308993.1:0-2189 GCF_002162155.2 Triticum dicoccoides
TCAAATTGGAATCTAGCCGGGGGTCTAAGATTAATAGAACCGTCGTCAAGAATTAGAGGGGTATGGTCAGAACCAACAATGCATTTGGCGCCAAGGGAGGCTCTAGGAAACAGGGAATCCACCTGGGACATATGAACACTCTGTCGAGAACTGATCTAATAGGACTAGCCTGGTGATTAGACCACGTAAAGCGGGCTCCACCCCGGGGAAGCTCACAGATAGCATTGGCGCTGATAAAGTCGTTAAAGGCATTCGCCAAAGGCCAGGAGAAGATGTCGTTACTTTTATCAGAAGGACAACGAAGGAGATTAAAATCACCCCCGATAACCATCGGGAGATTGCAAGATTCGATCTTCACAGAGAGCTCATTAAGAAATAAAGGAGATAGAGAATGATCAGCAAGCCCATATACCACGATAAACTCACATAAAGTATTCAGGGCTTTATGACAAACTACATAACTAGCCCAAAAGACCCCATGATCATAGGCAACAAAATCAAAAATATCTTTATTAGAGCCTATCAAGATCCCACCCAAGTGACCCGAGGAAGGTAACACGTGCCAGTCAAATTTATCCATGCCCGCGATAGCAGAGAGTTCATTAGGGGAAAAAGCTTCCTTAAAGGTTTCAACCAGCCCCACGAAATCAATGTTGTTCGAACGAACCAGATCTTTAATTTGGTCACAACGCCCCCTAGCACCGAACCCTCTAATATTCCAAAATAAGGCCCTCATTTATAAGACAAATTTTTAATGCGGAGACTCGACCTGCTAGGAGCCGCGCAGGATTTAGATCGCTTAGTAGAGCCCCTCCTGGAAAAGTTGGGTTGGGGCTGGCCACTACCAGCTTCCACACCCGCCTCCGCACCATGAATATTACTAGAATCAACAGCCAAGGAGGCAACGGCCTCTTTAGCTTTAGAAATGGCCGCCTGAGCCACCTCGTTAGCCCGAATAATTGCAAGAAGAGAACTAGGGGAGCCAACAGAAGTGTCTACCACCACTCCCACATCCGACATAATATTTAAAAGATGATTATCCGAAAGAGATGGCAAAACCAGCCGAACCGGAGAGGAACCAATAGATGGATGAATACCTGGGGTAGGAAGATCCTTCGCCGCAGCCCGCTTTTCCGCCTGCTCCAAGATAGAGCCGCCCGAGTTAGCCACCTGCCTACCTTTGCGAGCCGTGGACGCAGGAGACCGGATCGCAGGCGACCGAGCCGCAGGAGAGGTCGGAGGGGGACCCGAGCAAGACATCGACCCGAGATCCTTGTCGAGGCGGCGGCAGATCCCAGTCACGGATTGTTTCGAGCCCGACGAATTCCTGCTCTTAGCCGAGAATTTGCGCACCGAAGACTTCTTCTTCCTCTGAGACTGGGCTCCCACCACGTCACGAATAGGGGAGGCAGGCAGGTCCTCAATTCCCGAGCGAGTGGGGGAGATAGGACGAACCGGGAGGTTGGAGCAAGCACCAGAAATGGGAGTAGCCGACAGAGGAGGGTTCTTCAGAAGATCATCACCAGCAGCAGAAACCATAGGATCAGCAGGAGGAATCGCCACAGCCTCGCGGGGAGCAGTACCAGAGGGAGCTTGGGAATGGAACAACTCCCGTTCAGATTCAGCCAAACCGTCCCACTCGGATTGGGTGAAGCGGAGGTTAGAGCCATCGCTCTGATTGTTACCACCCATAGATCCACCCCCCTCCTTATCACGTTTATCCGAGGGGTTAGAAGGAGGAGGAGGGGGGAGGGGGTTGAAAAGCATCCGCCCCCTCCACCCGCACCCGGAGCCTGATACCATTGGGGGAGGGGAAGACATCAATCGCTCCATGGACACGACCCAGATCCACACACCAAATCTTCATCCTTGCTGGGCCAACCTTGTTCAGGGATTCCAAATCCACCTCCACGGGCTTCCCAATCAGAACCCCAAACGCCATAAGAAAGGCAGACAAGCGGAGCCCAGCTGGCAAATCATCAATCAAGACCCAGACCTGAGAAAGAGGACCAGCCGCCGTACCATTGCAAGAAGCCAGTTTGACAGAGACCACCAGCTGGTTGAGGGGCAGAGTAAAACTAGTGCATGAGGCAATCATCCGCAAGCAGTCCTTGGAAGGAAACACCACCGAAAACTCATACTCAGAGATCTGGACAACTTGCCAATCCCACCCTGCCTCATCCCAGATA
>NW_021308994.1:0-1460 GCF_002162155.2 Triticum dicoccoides
CAAGTGGGAGACTGTTGGAAATATGCCCTAGAGGCAATAATAAATTGATTATTATTATATTTCCTTGTTCATGATAATCGTTTATTATCCATGCTAGAATTGTATTGATAGGAAACTCAGATACATGTGTGGATACATAGACAACACCATGTCCCTAGTAAGCCTCTAGTTGACTAGCTCGTTAATCAATAGATGGTTACGGTTTCCTGACCATGGACATTGGATGTCGTTGATAACGGGATCACATCATTAGGAGAATGATGTGATGGACAAGACCCAATCCTAAGCCTAGCACAAGATCATGTAGTTCGTATGCTAAAGCTTTCCTAATGTCAAGTATCATTTCCTTAGACCATGAGATTGTGCAACTCCCGGATACCGTAGGAGTGCTTTGGGTGTGCCAAACGTCACAACGTAACTGGGTGGCTATAAAGGTACACTACGGGTATCTCTGAAAGTGTCTGTTGGGTTGGCACGAATCGAGATTGGGATTTTGTCACTCCGTGTAAACGGAGAGGTATCTCTGGGCCCACTCGGTAGGACATCATCATAATGTGCACAATGTGACCAAGGGGTTGATCACGGGATGATGTGTTACGGAACGAGTAAAGAGACTTGCCGGTAACGAGATTGAACAAGGTATCGGTATACCGACGATCGAATCTCGGGCAAGTACCATACCGCTAGACAAAGGGAATTGTATACGGGATTGATTGAGTCCTTGACATCGTGGTTCATCCGATGAGATCATCGTGGAACATGTGGGAGCCACCATGGGTATCCAGATCCCGCTGTTGGTTATTGACCGGAGAACATCTCGGTCATGACTACATGTCTCCCGAACCCGTAGGGTCTACACACTTAAGGTTCGATGACGCTAGGGTTATAAAGGAAGCTTGTATGTGGTTACCGAATGTTGTTCGGAGTCCCGGATGAGATCCCGGACATCACGAGGAGTTCCGGAATGGTCCGGAGGTAAAGATTTATATATAGGAAGTCCTGTTTCGGCCATCGGGACAAGTTTCGGGGTTATCGGTATTGTACCGGGACCACCGGAAGGGTCCCGGGGGCCCACCGGGTGGGGCCACCTGCCCCGGGGGGCCACATGGGCTGTAGGGGGTGCGCCTTGGCCTACATGGGCCAAGGGCACCAGCCCCAAGAGGCCCATGCGCCTAGGGAACCCTAGAGGGAAGAGTCCTCAAGGGGGAAGGCACCTCCGAGGTGCCTTGGGGAGGATGGACTCCTCCCCCCTCCTTAGCCGCACCCCTTCCTTGGAGGAGGGGGCAAGGCTGCGCCTCCCCCCTCTCCCCTGCCCCTATATATAGTGGAGGGGAGGGAGGGCATCCATACCTGAGCCCTTGGCGCCTCCCTCCCTCCCGTGACACCTCCTCCTCTCCCGTAGGTGCTTGGCGAAGCCCTGCAGGATTGCCACGCTCCTCCATCACCACCACGCCGTTGTG
>NW_021308995.1:0-1023 GCF_002162155.2 Triticum dicoccoides
AAAAGAAGTCCGGAGTTCAAATAAGTTTAAAAAACATTGAAGTGGCCGTGTAACAGATGAGTTCTCGTCCGAAACCATGATACTCCGAAAGAGTTTGTCCAATTTGTACACGAAGTGCATCCAGTTTTTGCCGTGACCCTCTCTACTCTTTCGCACATGCTATGCGGGTGAAATGATGATACCATGCCAAGTTTCAACATTTTCAGAATTCATTTTGTAGTGATTTTCAATTTCACGACCATTTAGCTCTCTAAACAATTAGGTAAATGACCGAAAAACAACAAATGATGTCAGAACATGTTGGAAATTGATGATGTCGCTTTGAATGCTGCATACTGAACACAAAAGAAGTCCGGAGTTCAAATAAGTTTAAAAAACATTGAAGTGGCGGTGTAACAGATGAGTTCTCGTCCGAAACCCTGATACTCCGAAAGTGTTTGTCCAGTTTGTACACGAAGTGCGTCCAGTTTTTGCCGTGACCCTCTGTACTCTTTCGCACATGCTATGCGGGTGAAATTATGATACCATGCCAAGTTTCAACATTTTCAGAGTTCATTTTGTAGTGATTTTCAATTTCACGGTCATTTAGCTCTCCAAACAATTAGGTAAATGACCGAAAAATAACAAATGATGTCAAAACATGTTGGAAATTGATGACGTCGCTTTCAATGCTGCATACTAAACACAAAAGAAGTCCGGAGTTCAAATAAGTTTAAAAAACATTGAAGTGGCCGTGTAACAGATGAGTTCTCGTCCGAAACCCTGATACTCCGAAAGAGTTTGTCCAGTTTGTACACAAAGTGCATCCAGTTCTTGCCGTGATCCTCTCTACTCTTTCGCACATGCTATGCGGGTGAAATGATAATACCATGCCAAGTTTCAACATTTTCAGAATTCATTTTGTAGTTATTTTCAATTTCACGGTCATTTAGCTCTCTAAACAATTAGGTAAATGACCGAAAAACAACAAATGATGTCAGAACATGTTGGAAATTGATGACGTCGCTTTGAATGCTACATACT
>NW_021308996.1:0-1020 GCF_002162155.2 Triticum dicoccoides
TTAATAGTGCGGGATCCCTATAACTCAAGAATCATAAAAGGTCTACACTACATAGCTATCAATAATCCATTCTTGAGTGTATGTGTTCCTTCGGTGTTCATCACTCCACAACACTAACGTCGAAGGAACTAATACCTTTGACTCGAGCCTTTCACTTGAGCTTGAAGTTGAAGTTTCTTCTTGGATCAAGTTGAATGGCAAGACATTGGTGAAGTCTTCAAGTAGCTCCCCCATACACAATGTGGGAAGCTTTGCTTTGTATTTATCTTCATGTGTCCATCATGTGATCATCCACAAGCTTCAAGCATGTAATCCTTCGGGATAGTTATCTTGAACTTGCCCTTGTCAACCATGATCATCAACACTTGATGTCATCCTCTCATAGACACTTGAAATATCTCTCTCGATGCGATCCCATGAGAATCTCCTCTCAAAAACATAGGCAACACATAGTATGGGTTAGTACACAAAGCGCAATTGACAAATTCTTACCATACCACAAGATCTCACGTGGCACATGATTTGCGCTTGTGTGTTGACCATCTTTGACTTCAATCTTCGATCTTCATCTTGGTCAACCTTAATCTTTGCTCCATGATTAATCTTGATGCACAACTACATGTATATGGCATTCATTCCGAATCCATTCAATATCCTTCTTGCATCACCCATGGAACAAACCTTCCTATATAACTTGATGTCATTGTTTCTTCATAGGAATTGTCATTCATTATCAAGTCTCAATGCATATATAGATGTTGATGGATTTCATCCACCAATTCATCCAATATTCTTCATGCATTGCAAATGGAACTTTCCTTCAAATGTATATCTCAGTGCAAACATTAGTCCATTAGGATTGTCATTTAATTACCAAAACCACACATGGGGACTACATGTACTTTCAATCTCCCCCATTTTGGTAATTGATGACAATCTCAACAAGAGGGTTTATATAATGAATTTTTAAACAAGCATGAAATTTATCCAAGGATAAATTGTATACTTGGGATGGTTGTA
>NW_021308997.1:0-1374 GCF_002162155.2 Triticum dicoccoides
ATGAAAATAATGCCTCTTTGCACACAAAAGCATAGCAAACAGATTTGCTGAAATCTAGCTCATCAATATCAGATTTGGTGGCAAATAAACATGCACTTTTCAATTTAATTTCAGAAGCAACACTAGATGGTTTATTATTAGGCTTCATTTGTTGCTCAAATTCTTTTGCCACAATCTGATTTTCACTCTTATTCGTCTCCTGTTTTGCTTTATTAGCTCTATTAATATCATCTTTCAAAATGGAATCAGGAGTCATAGGAAGCAAAGTAATATTTTTATCCTTATGAACAAGAGTATAGTGATTGTTTCTACCATGGTGTACAGAATTTTTATCAAATTGCCATGGTCTACCAAGTAATAAGGAACATGCTTGCATAGGTACCACATCACAATCAACATAATCAGCATATGTAGAGATACTAAAATGCACACGAACAGTACGTGTTACCTTAACCTTGCCATTGTTGTTGAACCATTGGATGTAGTAAGGATGTGGATGTGGTCTTGTGGTGAGAGAAAGCTTCTCCACCATCTCCATGCTAGCCAAGTTGTTGCAGCTCCCTCCGTCTATGATGACGCGCACAGAACGTTCCTTCACAACTCCCTTGGTTTGGAACAAATTGTGCCTCTGATTTTGCTCAGCTTGTGTGATCTGCACACTCAAAACACGTTGAGCAACTAAACATTCATACCTGTCAGCGTCTTCAGGAGCCATGTATTGCGTCTCATGATCAGAATCATCTCCACCATGTTCTTCACGTGTAATAAGAGCCAAAGTCTCCTCATCATAGTCACTAGCAGACTCATATCCACCATCCGCGGTAGCAATCATCACACGCGGAGATTTGCATTCTCTCGCATAATGACCTCCTCCCTTACAACGATGACAAATAATATCACTTGTGTGCCCTGTTGATGCCATGGAAGAAGAAGAACGCTGTGCAGGCCCCGCGGGTGCGCTCTTGGCAGATAATGGTGGTTGTGCCTGTTTTCTTGTATCACGGCTGGAGGTGGCACCGGATGGAGGTGCTGGTGCAGTTGAAGTAGAAGATGCACGTGGTGTCCATGATGAAGGTCGGCCTGCAGAAAAGTTAGTTCGCCCCAATGCTTGTCGATCCTGCACTTCACGTTCAGCTTTACAAGCAAGATGGAATAAACGAGTGATATTAGTATACTCCTTATAGTCTAGAATGGTCTGAATCTCTCTATTTAATCCACCCAGAAAACGTGCAAGCATAGCTTCATTCTCCTCAACAATACCACATCTAATCATGCCAGTTTGTAATTCCTGATAATATTCTTCTACAGAATTTTTTCCTTGTCTTAAACGCTGCAATTTTTGAAGCAATTCACGTTGATAATATGGTGGAACCC
>NW_021308998.1:0-1337 GCF_002162155.2 Triticum dicoccoides
ATCAAATGCCAATCCAGCTTTTGGTTTTGTTCTACCTTGGAGTATTACCCCCTTTATGTCAGAATTGTCATGAGAACTGCACCAACTCTCATGAATTTTGACGTAGTGATACTTCTCACCATCATTAGTCATTCCTCGGCCCTCGTGTTGATGCAACCGGAATACCGACAAATGAATTGTGATGTGTGAAATCAATACTCCCAGCAACCTCGTTGCTTGGTAGTTAAATGGACGATAACCTCATTCTTAGCGTGTTGGTTTTTGAATCATCCTTCTAAGACTGATCGTGCTACCTAGTCCTTATTTCGGTGCACCCCTCGATTGATGAGTTAGGATCTTGTCAAGTCCTCACTCATTTGATCATATCGTCTTGCCCTCAAAAGCGAGATTGTTCTCGAGCTTAGTAACATACCGGTGGTTCATGATTTTCTAAATATCTTCTCGGAAGTATCACCAGGTCGTCACCTGACCGTTATGTTGAGCTCGTGATCAAGTTGGTTTCTTGTGAACCACCTTCTCTCCAAGAATCGGTGTTAGATATCCCTGAGCTAGTTGGTTAAGCTAGACAACAACTTGGAGAGTTGGAGGATAAAAGCTTGCCTGACTTAGTTCGTTCCAAAGGGATAATCTTGTGTAGTGTGTGTTGAAGAAAGATGATATCTTCATCGATTGGTCCCTGTGATCAGTTGCTGGACCTATTGTCTTATCAATCCTTTGATTTGAGTGTGGGCTATCGTCAAATCAAATCAGTACCAATGATGCTCGTAATGTTGTCTTATTCGTGGTTGATCCCTCGAGCATACACCATTACATCTTTGGCCTGACCAATGCTATCACTTGTTCACTTAACTATGGAATTCCTTTTAAAGGGAAACCATGAAGAATTATTGTTGAGCCCATTGACAACATCCTTATCTCCTCCATGATTTTGTTGAACATTAAGCTAGTGTTGGAAACTTTTGAAGGCATTTTCTTCATGCTAGCTCATGAAGTAATTGTTTGATGAAAGGAGTGACTTCCTCTTATACACGTGCATTTGGTGAAAGTTGCCGCCGTGAATTTGAGAAAGTTAGTTTTGCTTCCTCTGGAATCATCCCAAGTCAGTCATGCATACGTGCGAAGTATTCTGTGGTCTGGAGATTTGCAACCTCCATTCTATATGTATATCCTAGCACACCAAGCCACTGATTGACTCGTTCAAGGAAAAGAAGTCTATGCTTGGGATCTAATCCATGGACTTGCGTAAAGACTTCGATATCCTCGATGATGGCTCCCAACCAGAACTCGGTAGTGTTTTATTGTAAGACTACCATGTGGGCATGCTTGTCTGGAACAAC
>NW_021308999.1:0-2393 GCF_002162155.2 Triticum dicoccoides
CCGTCTCCCTACGAGAACGCCATCCATAGCACTCACGCTTATCTTGCGTATTTTAGGGTATCCACTTTCACTTGTCTATGAACTGATATAAGCAACCCAGAAGTCCTTTACCGCGGACACGGCTATTCGAATAGATGATGTTAACCCTGCAGGGGTGTACTTCTTCACACACGCTCTCACCACTTACCGCCGTTTACACGACATGTACTCGGCAACCTTCAAGCGGAAGCCCAACGTGGGTGTCGGCCACGGCCTGCCTAAACACTCAAGTCTCTAGTCCAGGTTTATCGCCTATTCGGGTTCCATCCATGAGGAGATCCGGCCGGAGTTTCGCTCACAGCCCCAAACGATGTGAACAGGGTTCCGTGACACCAAACGGGCGCCCGGTTTACCCGGCCACGTGCCTACCGCATCACATCCCACCCCTACAGTCAGCGCTGTGCACGGCCTCCAGCATACTACAAACACCAGAAACTACTTGCAACTCCTGGACAGAGGACAAGGGTGATTAAGAAGCCGAGAGGGTCCATTGGTTTCGGGCCCAATGCGTGGTAGTAGCTGAATCATGGATCACAAACACAGAACTCAGTTCCTGAGGACGGCTGCAATGAGACAACCCACCATGTACTCCTACATGGCCTCTCACCGCTACCTTTACCAAATCGTATTCACACACTTAGCTCACACATAGTAGGACATGTTCACACACCTCTGATTCATCCCCGATGAATCAGACCTGACTCAACTCTAAGCAGTAGCAGGCATGACAAACAAGCATGAATGAGTAGGCACAACAGGGCTCAAACAACTCCTACTCATGCTAGTGGGTTTCATTTATTTACTGTGGCAATGACAGGTCATGCAAGGATAAAGGGGTTCAGCTACCGCAGCAAGTAACAGATGAATCGGTGTTGTCCTAATGCAGTAAAAGAGAGCAGGAGCGAGAGAGTGGGATTTTATCGGAATGAACAAGGGGGTTTTGCTTGCCTGGCACTTCTGAAGATAACATTGAGTCTTCATTAGTGTCAACGATCACAACGTCGGAACATCGTCTACCGGGAGGGAACAGATACCGGCAACAAAGAAGAAATACAATCAATGCAATGCACAATATGATGCATGCTCATGACATGGCAATATGAATGTGTTTTGAGCTAATGCAACTAGCAACAGATTAAATGAAGTTGGTTTGAATACAAGATTCAAATTCAAACTCCATATGTGATTATTCAAATGCCATTTAATTGATTTGTGCTAAACAGCAGCTATAAGTTGTACTAACATGCATGAAAATGGTACATATGGATTCCTTGAATTTTTCTAATAATTTTTCATATATAAATTATTTAATTTGGAGTTACGGTTGAATTTCTATGATTTTTAGAAGTTTTTACAATTTTCTGGAATTTCCTGAATAATAATAAATCCAGAAATGAATTATGGCGTCAGCACCACGTCACGGTGACGTCAGCAGGGTCAACTGGGCTGGCTCGGGTCAAACCTGACGTGTGGGGGCCACACGTCAGTGACACAGGACCTAATCCCGGTCAAACCCAGCGCTGACTGGGGTTTGACCAGGGGTGGGGCCCACTGTCAGTGGCCTAGGGGGTTGGTTAGTGCGTCATTAGTGGCTAATGACAGCGCCACGTCACTGGCCACCGGAGTTCGGCCGGCGGCGACCCGAGACGCGGCGGATGTTCACCGGGGTTGCGCTACGGGCGGCGGCTGGACGCGCGAAGGCCACCAGAAGGTAGCCCGTACACGGCCGCACCTAGCTGGCCGCACGAGGGGCCGCGGGGTGGCCGGAGACGACGGCGGCGAGCACTTCCGCGGTGGCCGGAGTTCGGGCGCGAATGGTGGCGAAGCTACGGCGCACTAGAGGAGTAAACGAGGAGGGCTACGTGCTCCTGGGGGTTCACCGAGCACGGTGACGTGCTCAGGCGCGGGCTGCGGTGGCCCTGGCCACGGCGGCGCCATGGCCGGCGGCGATGGGGTTTCGGTCTTGGTGGATAACCTAGCTACGGCGCGCGAACGACGAAACAGAGAGGGGGAAACGGACGGAGAGCTCACGTAGACCCTGTAGAGGTGGACGGCGAGCTTGAGGGAGGCCGGACGGGGACGAATTTGACGGCGGTGATCTGCGATGGCCGAGGAGGGGAACGGCGAAGCTGGCCCCATCCAGGGCTTCCGGCGCCTTCCGTCTTGGTGAGGAGGAAGAGGGAGGACCGGCGGAGCTTTGGGAGGCGTCAGGGAGGCGAGGCGGTGGTTGTGGCCGCGGCGAATGGCGTCGGTGGCGACGGGTCCGTTCGGGCGAGTGAGGGAGAGAGGAAGCAGAGGAGGGGGGGAGAGTTCGGGAGAGTGAGGGAGTTCCAGGGGGGTGGCGTGGCACGCAT
>NW_021309000.1:0-522 GCF_002162155.2 Triticum dicoccoides
CTCGGAGGCTTAGCTGCAGCCCAGTACTCGCCTAAGTTTGAAAAATACTACTGATTGGTGAGCAACCCTCACATTCGGAGGCTTAGCTGCAGCCTAGTACTCGCCTAAGTTTGAAAAATCCTACCGAGTAGAGAGCAAACCTCACACTCGGAGGCTTAGCTGCAGTACAATACTCGCCTATGTTTGAAAAGTCCTACCGAGTGGTGACCAAACCTCACACTCGGAGGCTTAGCTGCAATCCAGTACTCGCCTAAGTTTGAAAAATCCTACCGAGTGGTTAGCAACCCTCTCACTCGAGGGCTTAGTTGTAGTCCATTACTCGCCTAAGTTTGAAAAATCCTACCGATTAGAGAGAAACCCTCTCACTCGGGGGCTTAGCTGTAGTCCAGTACTTGCCTAAGTTTGAAAAATCCTTCCGATTGGTGACCAACCCTCACACTTGGAGGCTTAGCTGCAGTACAGTACTCACGTAAGTTTGAAGAATCCTACCGTGTAGTGAGCAACCCTCACACTTGGAGGTTT
>NW_021309001.1:0-1798 GCF_002162155.2 Triticum dicoccoides
GACGTCACGAGGAGTTCCGGAATGGTCCGGAGGTAAAGATTTATATATGGGAAGTCCTGTTTTGGTCACCGGAAAAGTTTCGGGCGATATCGGTATTGTACCGGGACCACCGGGAGGGTCCCGGGGTCCACCAAGTGGGGCCACCTGCCCCAGAAGGCTGCGTGGGCCAAGTGTGGGAGGGGACCAGCCCCTAGGAGGGCTGGTGCGCCCCCCACAAGGAGTCCAAGGCGCAAGAGAGAGTGGGAGGGGGCAAACCCTAGTCCAGATGGGCCTTAAGGCCCATATTGGTGCGCCTCCCTCTCCTCTCCCCCCTTGGCCGCCTCCCCTTTGCCATCTAGGGCTGGCCGCACCCCTTGGGGGTGGGAAACCCTAAAGGGGGCGCAGCCCCCCCTTCCCCCTATATATAGATGAGCTTTGGGGCTGCCATACACATGAGTTCTCTCCCTCTTGGTGCAGCCCTACCTCTCTCCCTACTCCTCCTCTCCCATGGTGCTTGGCGAAGCCCTGCGGGATTGCCACGCTCCTCCACCACCACCACGCCGTTGTGCTGCTGTTGGATGGAGTCTTCCTCAACCTCTCCCTCTCTCCTTGCTGGATCAAGGCGTGGGAGACGTCACCGGGTTGTACGTGTGTTGAACGCGGAGGTGCCGTGCGTTCGGCACTTGATCATCGGTGATTTGAATCACGACGACTACGACTCCATCAACCCCGTTCACTTGAACGCTTCCGCTTAGCGATCTACAAGGGTATGTAGATGCACTCTCCTTCTACTCGTTGCTGGTCTCTCCATAGATAGATCTTGGTGACGCGTAGGAAAATTTTGAATTTCTGCTACGTTCCCCAACAGTGGCATCATGAGCTAGGTCTATTGCGTAGATTCTTTGCACGAGTAGAACACAAAGTAGTTGTGGGCGTTGATGTTGTTCAATATGCTTACCGTTACTAGTCCAATCTTGTTTCGACGGTATTGTGGGATGAAGCGGCCCGGACCGACCTTACACGTACTCTTACGTGAGACAGGTTCCACCGATTGACATGCACTTGGTGCATAAGGTGGCTAGCGGGTGCCAGTCTCTCCCACTTTAGTCGGAACGGATTCGATGAAAAGGGTCCTTATGAAGGGTAAATAGCAATTGGCATATCACGTTGTGGTTTTGCGTAGGTAAGAAACGTTCTTGCTAGAAACCCATAGCAGCCACGTAAAACATGCAACAACAATTAGAGGATGTCTAACTTGTTTTTGCAGGGTATGATATGTGATGTGATATGGCCAAGAAGAATGTGATGAATGATATGTGATGTATGAGATTGATCATGTTCTTGTAACAGGATTCACGACTTGCATGTCGATGAATATGACAACCGGCAGGAGCCATAGGAGTTGTCTTTATTTTTTGTATGACCTGCGTGTCATTGAAGAACGCCATGTAAACTACTTTACTTTATTGCTAAACGCGTTAGTCATAGAAGTAGAAGTAGTCGTTGGCGTGACAACTTCATGAAGACACGATGATGGAGATCATGATGATGGAGATCATGGTGTCGTGCCGGTGACGATGATGATCATGGAGCCCCGAAGATGAAGATCAAAAGGAGCAAAATGATATTGGCCATATCATGTCACTATTTGATTGCATGTGATGTTTATCATGTTTATGCATCTTGTTTACTTAGGACGACGGTAGTAAATAAGATGATCCCTTACAAAATTTCAAGAAGTGTTCTCCCCTAACTGTGCACCGTTGCTACAGTTCGTCGCTTCTAAGCACCACGTGATGATCGGGTGTGATGGATTCTT
>NW_021309002.1:0-1150 GCF_002162155.2 Triticum dicoccoides
CGTAGGGAGACGGGAGCGGATCCATAGTGGTGTATTGGTTGGTGAATATGTGGACTCGTGTGCGCCACCTCAAAAGAGTCGCTTGCAGTCGTAGTTTAGGATAGCCACCGAGTCAAAGCTGGCTTGCTGCAGTCAAACCCCTCCACCCCCTTGTTGATAATGATGCATATGTAGATAGATCTGATGTAAGTCTTGCTGGGTACATTTGTACTCACGTTTGCCTATTTTATGTTTTGCAGAGAGACTTCGGTCTCACTAGTAGTTTCGCGTGGACTTCGACGTTTAGCTTGTTACCTCAGCTACGATCTTGTGCCCTCGGCAGGATCTGATATATAGTCAGGCTTCTCAGCCTTTTTCATTTATAGATGTCTATACTCAGACATGATAGCTTCCGCTTGTGTTTTGACTTGTATGCTCTGATTGTTGGGTCATGAGACCCATGATTGTAATATCTCGCTCCTCGGAGCCTATTGAATAAATTACTTGAGTCGTAGAGTCATTTTGTGATGCCATGTTGTATTGCACATATCGAGCATATTGTGTGTATGTTATTGAAATGCCTGGTATGTGTGGGATCTGACCATCTAGTTGTTTATCTTTAGTAGCCTCTCTTACCGGGAAATGTCTCCTAGTGTTTCACTGAGCCATGGTAGCTTGCTACTGCTCCGGAACACTTAGGCTGGCCGGCATGTGTCCTTCTTCGTTCCTATGTCTGTCCCTTCGGGGAAATGTCACGCTTTGAGTACCGGAGTCCTGTTAGCCCGCTACAGCCCGGTTTACCGGAGTCCTGCTAGCCCAGTGCTACAGCCCGGACCCACTTGCTGATGACCGACACGTTCGAAGCTGGGGCATGGATGCCTGTCCCTGTAAGTCTGTGCCACTTTGGGTTTACGACTAGTCATGTCAGCCCGGGCTCTTTATCATATGGATGCTAGCGACACTATCATATACGTGAGCCAAAAGGCGCAAACGGTCCCGGGCAAAGGTAAGGCGACACCCGTGGGGATACCGTGCGTGAGGCCGCAAAGTGATATGAGGTGTTACCGGCTAGATCGATGTGACATCGAGTCGGGGTCCTGACAGCGTTGGTATCAGAGCTTGACTGCCTGTAGGATTACCAAGCCAAACTGGTCGAAGTTGAGTCTAGAAA
>NW_021309003.1:0-2003 GCF_002162155.2 Triticum dicoccoides
TGGATGCACTTCATGTACAAAACGGACAATCTCTTTCGAAGTATCAGGGTTTCATACGGAAACTCGTCTGTTACAAAGGGATTTCATTTTTTTGAACTTATTTGAACTCCATAGTTTTTCTGTGTTCTAAATGAACCATTGAAAGCCACATCATCAATTTACAACCCTTTCTGACTACATTTGTTATTTTTCATGCATTTACTGATTATTTTGAGCTATGAGACCATGAAATTGAAATGCATTTGAAATTAACTCTGAAAGGTTCCAAGTTGGCATGCTATCATCATTTCACCCAAATAGCATGTGCGAGAAAGTAAGAGGGTTACGGCAAAAACTGGATGCACTTCGTGTACAAAACAGACAATCTCTTTCGAAGTAATAGGGTTTCATACGGAAACTCGTCATTTACAAAGGGATTTCATTTTTTTGAACTTATTTGAACTCCATCGTTATTCTGTGTTCAAAATGCACCATTCAAAGCCACATCATCAATTTACAACCCTTTCTGACTTCATTTGTTATTTTTCATGCATTTACTGATTATTTTGAGCTATAAGACAATGAAATTGAAAAGCATTTAAAATGAACTCTGAAAAGGTTCCAAGTTTGCATGGTATCATCATTTCACCCACATAGCATGTGCGAGAACGTA
Source organism: Triticum dicoccoides (assembly GCF_002162155.2). Taxonomy (NCBI): domain Eukaryota; kingdom Viridiplantae; phylum Streptophyta; class Magnoliopsida; order Poales; family Poaceae; genus Triticum; species Triticum dicoccoides. Next base: position 653 of record NW_021309003.1, read on the forward strand.
GAGAGGGTTACGGCAAAAACTGGATGCACTTCGTGTACAAAACGGACAATCTCTTTCGAAGTATCAGGGTTTCATACGGAAACTCGTCTGTTACAAAGGGATTTCATTTTCTTGAACTTATTTGAACTCCATAGTTTTTCTGTGTTCAAAATGACCATTGAAAGCCACATCATCAATTTGCAACCCTTTCTGACTACATTTGTTATTTTTCATGCATTTACTGATTATGTTGAGCTATTAGACCATGAAATTGAAAAGCATTTGAAATGAACTCTGAAAAGGTTCCAAGTTGGCATGGTATCATCATTCCACCCATATAGCATGTGCGAGAAAGTAGAGAGGGTTACGGCAAAAACTGGATGCGCTTCGTGTACAAAACGGACAATCTCTTTCGAAGTATCAGGGTTTCATACTGTTACAAAGGGATTTCATTTTCTTGAACTTATTTGAACTCCTTAGTTACTCTGTGTTCAAAATGCACCATTCAAAGCCACATCATCAATTTACAACTCTTTGTGACTACATTTGTTATTTTTCATGCATTTACTGATTATTTCTAGCTATAAGACTATGAAATTGAAAAGCATTTAAAATGAACTCTGAAAAGGTTCCAAGTTGACATGGTATCATGAGAGAGGGTTACGGCAAAAACTGGATGCACTTCGTGTACAAAACGGACAATCTCTTTCGAAGTATCAGGGTTTCATACGGAAACTCGTCTGCTACAAAGGGATTTCATTTTTTTGAACTTATTTGAACTCCATTGTTTTTCTGTGTTCAAAATGAACCATTGAAAGCCACATCATCAATTTACAACCCTTTCTGACTACATTTGTTATTTTTCATGCATTTAGTGATTATTTTGAGCTATGAGACCATGAAATTGAAATGCATTTGAAATGAACTCTGAAAAGGTTCCAAGTTGGCATGGTATCATCATTTCACCCACATAGCATGTGCGAGAAAGTAAGAGGGTTACGGCAAAAACTGGATGCACTTCGTGTACAAAACAGACAATCTCTTTCGAAGTATCAGGGTTTCATACGGAAACTCGTCATTTACAAAGGGATTTCATTTTTTTGAACTTATTCGAACTCCATTGTTATTCTGTGTTCAAAATGCACCATTCAAAGCCACATCATCAATTTACAACCCTTTCTGACTTCATTTGTTTTTTTTTCATGTATTTACTGATTATTTTGAGGTATAAGACAATGAAATTGAAAAGCATTTAAAATGAACTCTAAAAAGGTTCCAAGTTTGCATGGTATCATCATTTCACCCACATAGCATGTGCAAGAATGTAGAGAGGGTTACGGCAAAAACTGGATGCACTTCGTGTACAAAACGG
>NW_021309004.1:0-1308 GCF_002162155.2 Triticum dicoccoides
GTTCGTGGCAGAAAGCAACGCCATTGCAGAGCTGGTACATCATGATCTACATGCACAATATCACCAAGTTCACCAACAACGAATAAGTCAACGAAGTCATTGAAGCTGCCCAGAATCACTTTCAGCTATCATGCATGCCTAGAAGATAACAATACATGTGTGTTCATCATCTACGCAACAACTCACTCTCGGAAGCTGACTTTGAACGCGGCGACGGCGCCCGTCTTGGGCCTGTTGAACCCCTCCCTGCCTTTCGCGCGCACCCTCTCTTGTATCTGCACAGCAAGCACACAAAGCTCTACAATTTCAGCACAGCAGACGCACTGCACTTTGTGGCCCCAAGAATCAAGACCCCGGTAATTTATTATTACAGAAAAACGCACCCTCTGCTTCATGAGCTCCAGGTTGCCGATGCTGTCGCCAAGGATGGCGCGCATCTCCTCGTCGTCCCTGCAAGCGTTCTCCAGGACCCTAAACCACCACGGCAACAACCAGTGAGCTAGCTAGTTAACTGAGCAGAGAGGAAAGTAGTTACACAGGACATTATTATTCTTAAGTGAATTAAACAAGTCCACCCATCCCAAATCCTGCAGCTATGGCTACATTTGCTAGTATTTTGCTACTTGGTTAAACTATGTGCCGCTACTAGATATTACATCGGGGATGCAGGAGACACTCTGATGCGTTCGATACATGGCCTTGGATGCAACTAGAAAACTAGAGTACGAAAGGCAGTGCTGTCGAGTAAAGCATAGTACTTATGTGAAATGCACTGAAGCTGAAACAAGATAGGGATATATACCTACGGCAACACCGTGGCTGGCCGCAGATTGGCGAACACGCCGAGCCCGGCACGGATGTTGAGCAGCCGGTCTCAGGCTTGAGATGCTTCTCACTGCTGTCCCACTTATACCTGCAAGCGCAGCATCAGCGTCCATTCACTGAAACTGAAAGTCACAGATGCACATCACAACTTCTGAACTAATTACTATTGCCAGATTGTTTCCACTCACCCTCCTATCGCGCCGAGCAAGATGGCGTCGGAGGCCCGCGTTGCCGCGAGCGTCTCGTCGTGAAGCAGACGTAGTCATGGTTGTAGGAGATGTGGAGCAGGTCCGCGGCAGAGGTGCGGGGGTGGTCTGCGGGGCGACGACACGGACGAACTGCAGCGGCGGCAGGAGCTCGTGAAGAGGCCATCCATGGCGGGGCTGTTGTAGATGTACCTGAGAGAGAGGGAAGATGCGTGAGGGAGAGAGAGAGAGGCAGAGGAAAGGAGAAGGACGGGACGGGTGTAGGTCTCATCCGCGC
>NW_021309005.1:0-626 GCF_002162155.2 Triticum dicoccoides
GTGGCGGAGCTCCTGAGCTAGTCGGGGGAGCGAGGGGTGGCCGGAGATGGCTGCTATGGCGAACGGCGGCGAGTGTGGTGTTCGGCCGTGTGAGAGAGAGAGCGAGGGAGAGGAGAGGAGAGCCGGGGGAGAGTGAGAGAGAGCAGGGGGAGAGGCGTGGCGTCGTCCAGGACATCGAGCGAGGAGGGGAGGGCAGACAAGCAGGCGAGCAGGTGGCGTGGCGCGGTGGCGCGCGCGCGCGCCGGCCACACTCCCCTCCCTCTGTCGGGACGAAGACGACAGAGGAGGGAGGTGGGCTGGGCCGGCTGCCGGCTGGGCCAGCCAGCTGGCTGGGCCGCACAGTGGAGGAGCCCAGGTAAGCTCCTCCTGTTATATATTTTTCTGTTTTTTTAATTTCTGACATTTGTTTTGATTTAAATAATATATTAAATCATTTATTTAACTTATGCCAATTTTTGCAGGAGCTATTTATATTATTTCAGAGCTCTTTTATAATTGGCATAATATTTGGGCATATATTAATATATATAATTAATATATTTCCAATGCAAATATTTATGCATTAATTCCAAATGCCCAAAATAAATGTCCATGAGCCACTAAAAATATTGGTTTGATTTTTATCT
>NW_021309006.1:0-1283 GCF_002162155.2 Triticum dicoccoides
CAAACAGGCTACTTCTCACAACCTATGCACATATCTTACAAAGCGGTACAATACATGGCAGCTAAGCGTACTCAGGCAGAGATGTTGACGATCTCCCTTGCCCTGCCGAGGGCGAGGCGTAGCGAGGTTGGGGACTCGACTTCCTCCTCGCTAACGGGCTCCATACGTGTAGTGTTGCGCAGAGCGGGCGGAGTGGTTGCCAGGGGCGGAGCAACACGTACAGGAGTGGGCGCGAAGGTTGGTGTAGTGCGCGCTGGAGTGGGTGCAATGACTTGGTTAAATTCTTCGGTAGAAGGCAGGCGACGAGTAGGCGTAAAAGATGCTGATGACGAGACAAAAGTCGGTGGCGGAGCGATGGGTAGGAGCTCCCTCCTGTTGGCAGCGCAGCCATGGACTGAGTCCATGCGGGTAGCTACGAAGTCGTCCACCAGGTTGTCGAAGGCTGCCTCCAGGGCCCGAAGATACTCAATGAGCATCTCAAAAGCCTCGTCTCGTTCTCCTCTGGGGCAGGAGTATGCGTAGTGACAGGTGTAAGGCACATGGCACGGAAGATAACGGTAACGACGAGTCCTCATCACGGAAAGGACATCCCTGAGACGAGCTATCGCCTCGCGGGCTGCCATCTGCATAGCATGCCTCTCCGTAGGCATAGCTCTTCCCACGAACCGGAAGCGGCGTGACTCACCACGCCCTCCCCTGAACTGCACCGCGGCCTGGTGCATTGTCAGACTGTCGTTGACTCGGTGCTGGTAGAGTGTGAAGACTGGGCGCACGGATGGCCCCATCGTGACCTGAACGATGAAAGAAAGAAGCTTGACGAACCCATCGGGCACGTTGGCGAAGGTCTGAGACTCGCAGCTGACGTCGGCCATCTACAAAAGTAGGCAAAATTCTGCAGGGTCAGATCATAAATTTATGCTGACTGACAGAAAATGACTACAATTGCAAAAGCATAAAATAGCCCTGTCATGCTAATAACTAATTAGCGATCGCACCTAGTGGCTTCCTACAGTCAGCCTGGCTCTGGTACCAAGCTTGTCACGACCGGTTTTCCAATAAAAATATTTATTGATAAACCAGTCTTTTGAGTCCAGTATGAGAGAAATCCTCCTCACTGGTAGACAATTTCTTGATACAATAAGCCAGTAGCATAAAATATATTACAGGGTTGAACTGCGGTCGCTCAACCAAATTATTACAAGCACGCCAATAATCATACACAATGGCGGACAGGACACAGTGGTGTGGAGACATACTACTGACTCATGGATAGGTTGGTGGTG
>NW_021309007.1:0-1193 GCF_002162155.2 Triticum dicoccoides
CAATTCTGGAATACCTGAGTTTAGTACGCCGACATCGAAAATCTCTTTTATGCAGTTCGTTGGTGAGATAACCTCGACGCCACCCAGTACTGGGGCGGGAGTTCGGGAGTATTGCCATAACTTGTATAACGGATGCTTTTCGAAGGTTGAGGTAGATGATTTCCGAAGGTTTCTTGGTTATGTGTTGAAGGATGGATACAGCTGGATGTAGGATTTGCTAGTTTGGGTGAGATATTATGCTTCCCCTGTATCCCCAACACCTGATTGCATAACCGGAAAATTTCGGGAGTTTCATAGGTGGGAAATCAAGTAGCTCTTAGGATATCTTCCCGACAGATGTATGATATGAAATTGGGGTTCGACGTCTAGTGGTCCGCCTATTCACGGTCGTTTTTACAGTGGTCTCATTGTGTCTTAAAGAACCCTTGGCTATGCTGGTTCGGGGACACTTCGTATGTCATGTGCACTGCCTTGTACATGATGGTGCTGTACACTCGAGCCCGTGTAGGCCCCACCACAAAAACTTCGGACGAAATCTCTATCATATGTTTGTTCCGGCTTATTCTGCAAGCCAGTCCTTTGTTTTTGTTTTGAGTTGTGGTATTCGAGTTGCTTCAATGTCAAGTGTTGATTCCATACCTTTCCGAAATGGTGTTCTCATACTCCGATGTGAATACCAATCCTTCTCGACAATCGAGATTGTCTTGTCAATCCTTTTCAACCGGCGTGTTTCTCTTCAAGTGGATCCGATCACTTCAACATCAGCAAGACCAATTATCATTTCTTCTCAACGGTGTTTGTTTCATCCGTCCCAAGTTGTTTTTGTTTTCCCGCCCTCCCACCCCTTTTTCTTCAAGGACTCATTTATTTTAATCAAGTATCCATTTTATTGGTGGAAATCTCTCTATTCTTTTCCGTCAATATTCTTATCCGGTGATTCTCATGAAGATCGTAACGGAGCTTCAAGTTATCATTCTTTGTCTTTTCTCTTCTTCGGTGGATTCAAGTCAAGATTTGTCGATTATATCCCCTTTTTCTCGTTTCAAATACCTTCTCTTGACGGTGCTCCTCATATTTATTCATTTCTCGCTATTCTATTGTTCCGGAGTGCTCAAGATATCTCGAAGATTCGTGTTTCCACTCTACTTTCGTTCAAGTTCTTTCGAGGATGTTCCCTCATTCAAGCCATTTAA
>NW_021309008.1:0-2011 GCF_002162155.2 Triticum dicoccoides
AGTGGACTGAACTGCAGAATGCCAGAATAAGAGGGGGATAGCTAGTCTTATCGAAGACTACGCTTCTGGTCACCTTCGTCTTGCATCAAGTATAAGAGAGTAGATTGAAGTCCTCCAAGTAGCATCTCCAAGTAACATCTCATAGCATAATCCTACCCGACGATCCCCTCCTCATATCCCTGAGGTAGAGCGACCACCGGTTGTATCTGGCACTTGGAAGGGTGTGTTTTATTAAGTATCCGGTTCTAGTTGTCATAAGGTCAAGGTACAACTCCAAGTCGTCCTGTTACCGAAGATCACGGCTATTCGAATAGGTTAAACTTCCCTGCAGGGGTGCACCACATAGCCCAACACGCTCGATCCCATTTGGCCGGACACACTTTCCTGGGTCATGCCCGGCCGCGGAAGATCAACACGTCGCAGCCCCACCTAGGCAAAACAGAGAGGCCAGCACGCCGGTCTAAACCTAAGCGCACAGGGGTCTGGGCCCATCGCCCATAGCACACCTGCACGTTGCGTACGCGGCCGAAAGCAGAACTAGCCCCCTTAATACAAGAGCAGGCTTACGTCCCAATCCGGCGCGCGCCGCTCCGTCGCTGACGTCTGAAGTGCTTCGGCTGATACCACGACGTCGGGATACCCATAACTACTCCCACGTAGATGGTTAGTGCGTATAGGCTCGTAGCCAGACTCAGATCAAATACCAAGATCTCGTTAAGCATGTTAAGTATCCGCGAACGCCGAACAGGGCCCGGCCCACCTGTCTCCTAGGTGGTCTCAACCTGCCCTGCCGCTCCGCCACAAAGATCCACATAGAGGGCCGTCGGGACAAAGGTCCTTTCAGCCCCCAATCCGTGAATCACTCGCGGGTACTCTTCGAGCTGACCCGACTTTAGTCACCATCTGTATAGTATGTATGTATGTATAGTATATACCCGTGATCACCTCCCGAGTGATCACGGCCCTATATTATAGCAAGGCAGACTGACACGAAGGTAGGGCCAACAATGATAAACTAGCATCCTATACTAAGTATTTAGGATTGTAGGTAAGGTATCAACAGGTGTAGCAACAATGTCAGGCTATGCATCAGAATAGGATCAACGGAAAGCAGTAACATGCTACACTACTCTAATGCAAGCAGTATAGAGAAGAATAGGCGATATCTGGTGATCAAGGGGGGGGCTTGCCTGGTTGCTCTGGCAAGAGAGAGGGGTCGTCAACTCCATAGTCGAACTGGGCAGCAGCAGCGTCGGTCTCGTAGTCTACCGGAGAGAAGAGGGGGAAGAAACAATGAATACCAAGTAAACAGATGCATATCGATGCATGACATGTCAAGAAGCGATGCTAGGCGTGCCCTAACGTGGTATAAGGTGGTACTGGTCAGGGGGGAATCATCCGGGAAAGTATTCCCGGTGTTTCGTGTTTTCGGGCAGAGGAGCCGGAGGGGGAAAGTTGCGTGTTTGGTATGTTAGAGGTGTGTGGTGGACGAACGGGCTGCTTATACGGGTTCGTCACATCGTTCTGAGCAACTTTCATGTTGAAAATATTTTAATCCGAGTTACGGATTAAAAGATATGATTTTTAAAAGATTTTATTAATTTCTGGAATTTAATTAATTAATTAATTAATTCGAAAAAATGTATTTATGACGTCAGCATGATGTCATGCTGACGTCAGCAGTCAACAGGGGTTGACTGAGTCAACCCTGACAGGTGGGTCCCGCATGTCATTCACTAATATCTAATTAACCTAATCAGAGTTAATTAACATTAGTTAATTAGGTTAATTAGCGATTAGTGCTAATTAATCAGAATTAATTAGATTAATCAATTACTTAATTAATTACTTAATTAATTAATTAGTTAATTAGTTTTATTTAATTTTTCATTTTCTTTTTATTTTTAAACCGTTCTGTGGGGGGTGGGGCCCCCATGTCATCGGCCCAGGGGGCCAAACGGGCATGCGGGCGTGGGGGTTTGCGGGGCGGTGCCCGTTTCGGGCGCAACCC
>NW_021309009.1:0-1210 GCF_002162155.2 Triticum dicoccoides
CTCAGGCGCCGTCACATCCTGAGGTACCTTACTGGCGGACGCTTTCCGACTCCTCCTGCGTGCCAGTGTTTCTTCCTCCTCGTCGTCGTCTGGGAGATTGATAACAGTGTTGGGTGGAGCTGCGGAGAAGGATCAGGATCAGAGATCGCGAGTCAGTCGACTACGGACGATGTTAAGAATACAGTACCTGGGTTCGAAGTTGCTGCATCCTCCATCTCGTGGTCGTCAGCCCGGGCCGAGGTCTCAGAAGTAGCAGCACTGCAACTCCAAAAGATCAGTCGACTAACTTCAGCGTCGACCAGAGATAAAGTTCTCACAGAATAAGAAAATATGAACAGCACAATTACCCTGATATGGTGGGGATGGACACCTTCATCTTCGGCAGGAGTTTGATCGGCTTCGACGAGGTCGCCCTGGGCTGCTTCGGCGCCTTTTCAGTCGGCGCTGGAGAGGTGGTCCTAGGGCGCTTGGTCGACTGCATCGCAACCCCCTTGACACGTTCAGTCGAAGGGTCGTGGACGAGCTTCGACCGCCTTTCCGAGCGCGGTGGCACGACCTCCTCCTCCTCCTCCTCCTCGTCCTCCGCGTCGTCTTCATCACCGACATCATCATCATCGTCGTCATCGTCCTCTGCGACATCCGAGTCCCATTCCTCCTCTTCCTGGCTCTCGCCTCCGCTCGCCTCGCCCTCCTCAGTCGAAGCTTGCGCCCCATTGGGCATCGAGTATAGCTTGGTGAGGGCCTAGCAGATATGAGGACAATGATCAGTCGACCAGTCGACAGAGTAAACAGAGTTGAATGCGACAAGAATGCAGTGGAGAGCAGGGCAAGTGTACCTTATCTGGATCGCTGTTGTGGTCGAGTGGAGGAATCCTTCTGGCTCCGCGCGGATTGTCCTTGTTTCCGGTGACGGCCGCCATCCATCTTTCCAGAGTGACATCGTCGACTGCTTCTGGATGGACTCTGGTCTCGTCTTCGGTCCCACGGTACAACCACATGCAGTGGCTCCGGAACTGGAGAGGCTGGATGCGACGCCTGAGGAAAACCTCCAAGAGGTCCATGCCTGTCACTCCCTCCCGAACCAACTGCACCACGCGCTCCATCAACATCTTCACGTCGGCTCTCTCCTCCGGAATCAGCTTCAGAGGGGAAGGCTTGTTCACTCGGTCCATGGTGAACGGAGGGAGTCCACTCGACTGCCCTGGCGTCG
>NW_021309010.1:0-2649 GCF_002162155.2 Triticum dicoccoides
ATACCGACGGTGATCCAGATTGCAAATAAACACCCTACTATAACCATATAGGGAAAAGAAAACATCGATAACTACACATGCATACCTCTGAAAAATATCGCAGGGGAAAACAACAGATTTCTCATCGCGAGAGTGAGAGAAAGCGAGAGAGAGAGAGAGAGATAGAGGGAGAGGGAGAAGAGAGGGAGAGAGAACGCCTTAGGATTAACCATATTCGACACACATTTTTTGTTGTTTTGTGTGAACACCGAGGCCATCACTGGCAAGGATGAGAAGGAGGATAAGCGGCAACATAAATATGATGCCTCGCAAAAATAAAGGAGATGGACCTATTGTGGTCTTGAGTGATGGTTGTTGAGTTAAGAGCGTGTGTTATGTTTTCTCTCCCGTTGCAACGCACGGGCTCTTTTGCTAGTCATTGATAAGTAACGGACATGCGTCACAGTGGGCATGAGAGACAATTTGTACGTGGGCTTATAGGCCTTTTTACTGGTCCATTCATGTGGGCTTTGCAGCTTGATGGGGTCAGGCTTAATTTTCTATTGGGTTCATGTCAAATAAGTCGTACATAAAGAGGGCCCGCCATGTTTTGAAACGCTAAGAGCATCTCCAGCTGTTCAGCCTCCCAGGGCGTCGAAAAAGAGCGGCCTGAGGGCAAACTGGCGCTAGATTGGCCCCTGGGGGCGACCTAGCTCCCAGCCACGCCCCAAGCGCCACCCCCAAGCCGCGGCAAATTCAAATGTAGTCATTCCCACGCACAAAATAGATGCCACAAATCCAGCGATTAAGAGGCCACAAGTTCGGCGATCGAATGAAAAGTTCGGCGTACAAAAAGCAGAAAGAACGTGCATGCGCATCAGACAGCGAGGTCGGCCTCCGGCGTCGGTGGAGTCGGCGTGCGCGGGCTTGGCGGTGTCTGCATGGCTTCTGTGCTGCGGGGAGTCTTGGCAGCATTATCGCTCGGGCTTGGCGAGGGCGTCGGCGTGGGCATGAGCGTGGGCGTGAGCGGTGTACTCGAGGGAAGCTGGTTCAGGATGAGGCCACGCTCCGCCAAGTACCACCCCTTGAACGCCTCTTCGTTGCTCTAGAGCATGTCCGCCCCACCCAGCAGGAAAGCCAGGTCGGTGTTTCTCTTCTTCACGGCGACGTTGGTCCGGAGTAGGTCGAGCTTGGCGACGCTGCTCGACATCAACGCTGACCACCGCGCGTCGGTCTTCTCTTCACGAAGGATGGCCCGGGCCTGTGTGTCAGCAAGGCAGTGCTCAATGGACTCCTGCACTCGAGCGGTGGCCGCGTCGGCGTGTTTCCCCTTCTTGGCACCTTTGTTGTCGTCCGGCCGCCCTTCTGACGTGCCCGAAGTCGGCGGTCCGGCTTGTAGGTCTCCTTGGCCTTGTCGAGGGTGCGCCCGACTTCCCCCCACTTGTCGCACTTGTCAATGCGCTTGTAAACATGGAGGTACTTGAATTTGGTGTCGCTGTTGCCCTGCCGATACATGGCGAACATGCGCAACAACTGCGCGGAGGAACAAACTATTGGCGGGCGCACACGGCAAAGAGAGGCGAGAAACCCGCGTGGCATACCTGATCCTCAATGCTGGCGCCGCTCTCCGGGCGAGCCGCGACCTCCTCGATGACCCCAGGCCATTTGTTGCATGCCCCCTGGGTACGCCCCCAATGGTTCGCCATCGCCTTCGACCCGCTCTACATGTAGACGCCTTTGAAGTAGGGGTCGACGAGCTTGCGCTCGTCGAGCTCGGCCTTGATGCGCTCCCAGTACGTCTTGATATTCTGGTTCGTGCCGGTGGTCGGGTCGAGGCAAATGACTTTCCATGCTTCGGCGAGGCATTCCTCCTCCTTGGACGCCCACTTGATGCGCGGCTCGCCTGACCTGGCCGCCCTCTTCTTCTTCTTGCGCCTCCTCGTCGGAACAGTCGCCAGCTCCTCCTCGTCCTCCTCCTCTTCGTCCTCCTCCTCTTCGTCCTCCTCCTCCTGCTCCTCCTGCTCCTCCTGCTCCTCCTCGCCGTAGACGTAGCCGAGCTCGCCGTCCATGCCGCCGCTGAGATCCACCGTGTCGTCCGGGGTGACGAACACGGGAGACGCGGCGGCCGCGGCCGAACCTGCCGCGATGATGCCGTCCATGTCGGCCTCGGTCTCGTCGGTGTCGCCGAGGTGCGAGAATGGAAGCGTGCCATGGCGGAGTGGGGGCTTTGGGGAGGAAGCGTAGGCGGGCGGTGAGTAGTTGTATGGAGGGTACTGCATGCCCGTGAAGGTGGGCGAGGGCGTGCGCTGGGCCGGGTGTCCATGGGGGAAGGTGACATTTGGGTTGAACCCACCGTGCGCGTCCCCGTCCGCGTAGCTCGGCGAGGGCGGTCCCCATGGCTGCGGCGACGGAGAGCCGATGCCTTGCTAGCCCCAGGGCGTGTACTAGGCGTGGCTGCCGGGTGGATTCATCATCCCCGCGCGAGTCACCTCGGCCTCGGCTTGGTCCGCCGAAGCGGCAGCCGCAGCTGCGCGTGCCGCGTTGTCACGGACCTTCTTGGTGATGGCCCTGTTCTGCTGGTCGGCGGCGACAGCCTTCCGTTGTTGAACTTCCGCCCACTCGGCGTTTGACATGCCCGATGGCTTGGATGGCGGGGCCCTCAGCTTCCTC
>NW_021309010.1:8136-9587 GCF_002162155.2 Triticum dicoccoides
CCGCCATGCGTCTGAGCACCACTCATCCACCAACGCCTCCCAACAATCCATCTTATCTGCACACCATCTCGGGGGCACCTAAGTCTGTAAAGAGAAACTTGAGCGCTACGTCTATGAATCAAATCAACGAAACTAAGAACAAGTCCTTAAGAATATAGGAAATTACCTTCATGTACTCCTTCTTCGGAAACTTTCCGCGACACTTCTTCTTGCGCTTCCGAACACCACGCGAGGCAAAGTAGTCTCGAACAGCCAGCACCCGAGCCTCGTGCCGTAAGTTTTATAGTAGGCGCCTGCACTCGGCATCGATAACCTGTGCACATGCCTCCTTGTATCCCTCCTCACACCTGTAGAAGGTATGTAATCAAACGAGACAACATTGATTAGTACAATAACTAAGCTTATTCGAAGATTTTTAATTGTGTAAATGAGAAATTTGTTGGGGAACGTTGCATAAAATAAAAAAAATTCTACGTTCACCAAGATCAATCTATGAGTTCATCTAGCAACGAGAGAGAGGAGTGCATCTACATACCCTAGTAGATCGAGCGGAAGCGTTCAAGAGAACGGGGTTGAGGGAGTCGTACTCGTCGTGATCCAAATCACCGGAGATCCTAGCGCCGAACGGACGGCACCTCCGCGTTCAACACACGTACGGTCAGTGTGACATATCCTCCTTCTTGATCCAGCAAGGGGGAAGGAGAGGTTGATGAAGATCCAGCAGCACGACGGCGTGGTGGTGGATGCAGCAGGGATCCGGCAGGGCTTCGCCAAGCGACTACGGGAGGGAGAGGTGTACCAAGGGGGGAAGGGAGGCGCCAGATGTCAGGGTGCGGCTGCCCTCCCACCCCCCTCTGTATATAGGGACCCCAGGGGGGGCCGGCCCTAGGAGATGCGATCTCCTAGGGGGGCGGCAGCCAAGGGGGGAAACTTGCCCCCAAGGGAAGTGGAGGCGCCCCCTCCCCTAGGGTTCCCAACTCTAGGCACAGAGGGGGGGCCAGGAGGGGCGCACCAGCCCACCAGGGGCTGTTTCCCCTCCCACTTCAGCCCATGGGGCCCTCCGGGATGGGTGGCCCCACCCGGTGGACCCCGGGACCCTTCCAGTGGTCCCTGTACAATACCGGTGACCCCCGAAACTTTCCCGATGGCCGAAACTCGACTTCCCATATATAATTCTTTACCTCCGGACCATTCTGGTACTCCTCGTGACGTCCGGGATCTCATCCGGGACTCCGAACAACTTTTTCTTTGCTGCATGCTAATATCTTTACAACCCTAGCATCACCGAACCTTAAGTGTGTAGACCCTACGGGTTCGGGAGACACGCAGACATGACCGAGACTGCTCTCCGGTCAATAACCAACAGCGGGATCTGGATACCCATGTTGGCTCCCACATGCTCCTCGATGATCTCATCAGATGAACCACGATGTCGAGGATTCAAGCAACCC
>NW_021309011.1:0-1010 GCF_002162155.2 Triticum dicoccoides
GAATTCGCCGTCTCCAGCGCGTCCCCGAGCCCGCTTCGACGCCCACTGCAACCGCGGTGAGCTACGCCACCGTTTCCCCCTCTCCTTCCCCTCGTTCCCTCACCGTAGCCACCTCCCCACCACGGCCGAACCTCCGCCGTCGCCGAGCTCGCCGTCGACGCAGCTCCGGTGACCATTTGGTCACCCCGGCGAGTCCAACGAGTTCGCAAGACCCCGTAGAGCATCCCTAGCGCCTCGCTTTGCTCGACTTCGAGCTCCAGCACCGTTCCCGTGCACGACCGAACCCCGGCGGCCGCAGCCGAGCTCGCCGCCGTCGACTCCGGCCACCCCGACCCCAACGGGCTCCGCCAAGAGCTGCGGGTTGGCCTCAGCTCCACTCCGGTGGTCTGCGCGGTCCGTTTGGTGGCCGAAATGACCAAAACCACTTCCGCCGCCGCGTCGGGCTCGCCGGCGACTAAACGCCGGCAGCCGACATTAACTTTGACCACGGGTGGGCCCTGGTTGACTCCCCTGAGTCAATGACAGGTGGGGCCCAGCCCTGTTATTTAAACAGGATTAGTTTTAATTAAGTTTTAATTAAAATAATCACCCTGACATGCGGGACCCACTGTCAGGTTTGACCTGGACCAGTTTCGTTGACCTGCTGACGTCACACTGACGTCAGGCTGACGCAGTAATTGATTTTCTGGATTTAAATTAAATCAGGAAATTCCAGAATATTATTTAAACTTCAAAAATTCATAACTTTTATTCTGTAACTCCAAATTGGACAAATTATATATGAAAAATGATCAGAAAAATCCAATCTATCCATCTGTACTATTTTCATGCATGATCAAACAAGTTAAATTGATGTTTTAAGCAGAACAAGGAAAAGCACTTTAAAAGGCCATATTTGAATTTGAAATTTGAATCTTTGATTCAAATTTGTTCAAACCCTTCTGGCTTTAGTTGCATTAGCCCAATACACTCATATTGCCATGTTTCATGCATGCATCATATTGTTGCAC
>NW_021309012.1:0-1488 GCF_002162155.2 Triticum dicoccoides
CTCCGCTTATGCCCAAGGAATTTGAATTTGAACTGGCTTCAATTTCTGAAAATTTCACCCTAATCTGCACCACTTTCGGACGCATCCAACAAGTGTACTGTTTCTCAAAAGAAAAAAAGTGTACTGATGGCCCGATCGAGACCCAGCTCCCTGCGTATCAGCTTCCTTAATCTAATCGGGGATTTAATGTTCGACGCGTTTTTGTCGCAATTTTATGAAAATACAGCATCAATACGCACATACAGGTGTTGACAAAGATGTTGATTTTTTTTGAAAAATACCGTATCGAGCCGGTGGAGAGCATGATTTATGCCTGCCGGTACGTTGATCTAATCAACTTGATTAGATAACTATGCATGCAACGAGCCATGCATGGCTCATGTGCGCTATGAAGTATGAAGAATATTATGTGTGTATCCATGTGGTACGTGCTAGTATATACGCATATAGCTAGTTAAATGGTCAATGGCCAAGTTGTACAGCAAGCAAATGACCGTGCATGGCCGATCGATCAGGTTGTGGTGCACAGCATGCTTAGCACATACATATATACGCGTCACAACTTAACGACCGGCCGAATAAGCATCAGGAAGCAGATAACTATGACCCTCACAAGATCGTACATATCTCCTTGAAAATGTTGAAAATATGAGCAAATTACTACGAGATTTAATCCGAATAAACAGAAAATAAATCATGACTACAGTTGCAGAGATTGAACTAATCATGCGAACTAGCATAGCAGATGAACAGATCACATCTAGGGCACATACTTCCCGAGCAGCAAAAATATAGACAACGTGCATAGCTCTGTCCTCGGCTCGGCTCAATCCCGCAACCCGCGGTGCGTCGTGACGAGGCGTGGCGAGCGAGCTCACCTTATAAAGAGGTGCAACTCTCTCTCAACTTATGAGATGGGACTAAACTTTAGCCTCACTCACTCAACTCACATGTGTGCATGAATGGGTCAAAAAAAATTCAGAAATTTAGTTGGGCTTTGGGCCAAAAGCCCACTAGCAAATTTCAACAGAAAATCGGGAGCTTGTTAGCTCGCCTGCGCCTTACCCTCTACCTGTAAATAGTAGAGCAGATTGATCAGCTGAGGGTGAGAGACGCGCCCACAGCGGCCACGTCGAGGACATGGACGGAGGGAGCCTGCGGAAGAGGCCCTAGCACTTCACACGCACGTACGCGAGGCAGCAGCGGAGGGTGTAGGGCGGCAACCCATGGACATGCACCGTGCAACCGGCCGCAGATGACGCGTCGACGCTGGCATAGCGCCCGGGCCGAGGAGGAGGCTGCGGCATGGCATACGCGCCCGCCGCCGACGAACAGGAAGCCTCGATGCTATCTTCATGGTGTTGATGAGACTCTCGGTGGCAGCAACGTCAAGTCTTTTGCATCAAGGCCGAATTGATGCATGAACCATGCACGTGGATGTTGGAGCCGAGAGCTCCGGCGAGGCCTAGATCACGATCGCCGCGGTGA
>NW_021309013.1:0-846 GCF_002162155.2 Triticum dicoccoides
TTTATTTAGTTTAATTAAAAGGTTAGGGGGGGGTCGGGCCCACTGGTCAGCGTCAGGGGGGGTTTATTTTAGTTTAATTAAGGATTAAGACACTAGGGCCCACATGTCAGTGTCAGCAGGGGGGTAATTAAATTAAAATAAACTAACTAATTAACAGGGGGGGCTGGCCCCACCTGTCATCGACCCAGGGGGGGTCAAACCCCTGGTCAGCAGGGCCTAACCCGCCGGCGGCTCGTCGCCGGTGGCAACAGGCGCGGCGAAGGGCGCGGGCTCGCTCCTCTGGCGTCCAAATGGACGGAGGAGAGCGGCTACGGGGAGCTGGAGCTCACCCGCGCCCATTTCAGCAAGCAGCAGCAGCTAGGGCGGCCGGAGACGATGGCCTCGAGCTCGGCAGCGGCGGCCGGAGCTCGGGCGTGCTCGGTTTCGGCGTTACACGGCACGGCGGGCGCGACCGATGGGCTCTACGGGATGCTGGGGTCACCAGGAACACCCGGAGGCAACGAACGCAGGCGGAGAAGCTCGGGAGCACGGAGCTCACCGGCCATGGCGGACGGCGGCTTCGGTGCTCGTGGGGCGGCGGCTATAGGGCGCAATCGAAGGGGGAAAGAGGGAGGGGAGGCGTAGGAGCTCACAGCGGTGCCGTAGGGATGGTTAGCCAGCTCGGGGGCGCGCCGGAGTGGCCGAATCGACGGAGAAGATCCTCGGCGGCCGGCGGGGGGGAAAACGTCGGGGGTGGCGTTCCGGGGCTCTTCTGGTCGCGTGACACGGCGAGGAGGTCGAGGGAGGACCGGCGGAGCTTCCTGGGGCGTCGGTGAGCCGTGGGGTGGCCGGTAGCCACGGTGGCTC
>NW_021309014.1:0-1516 GCF_002162155.2 Triticum dicoccoides
AGATTGTTTGGATTCCAGAGACAATGGTGCTTTCTATAGGGGTACTGGGGTAGTGATATTTGTTGTACTAAGATTTCCTCTTTCTAATATCCAAGATCAGATCAGATCAGCACCCACAAAAATAAAAATAAAATATCCAAGATCAGAAACATTCAATATATTCAATACTCATGTGCATCTTTTTCCGACTGAATATTGATAGCTGTTTTGACTGGATTGAGCACACATGGTTCGACAAAAGTCATGATTCATTTTGCTGATCACTACCTTATCATCATTCTAGGGATGATACTAAATTGGCTTGCACTGGCCATCTGTCGTTATCGTTTGTACAGCAAACAGCAAGCCTTTAAATTCAAAGCAGGTTGAAGCAACCAAACAATGCATGTATTGAAATGAATCAGAAATAACCATAATAGATTTAGACAGGCCTGCTTCATCAAAAAAAAATGACAAGCACTCAGCAGATTTTTTAAAGGAGCTGAAGTAGATGCTGATGGACAGGATTCGTTAAAAAAGCTAACTGTGAGATACTGATGGACATATGTAATAAGGCTAAACGTACCTAAGGTGGTACTACTAAACAACACATTAGTACTCCCTCCGTCCCAAAATTCTTGTCTTAAATTTGTCTAGATACGGATGTACCTAATACTAAAACGTAACTTGATACATCCGTATTTAGACAAATTTAAGACAAGAATTTTGGGACGGAGGGAGTACCTTATTAGTTAACCATAGAAGAAAAAAGACTACACTTGCATCACCCGCAACAAACTCACATATAACATATTCAATACTATTAAGGAGTGGCCAGTGTTGCTCACCTTCCAGATCACAAGAAGGTTCTCTTTCTCTTTACTGGATCATCATAGACATCATGTCGGCACCGGCGCTTGCCTTTTTCGCTTATAGATCATCTGCAGCACAGCATAATGAACCCACTTAATCAAATCCACGACAGAACACATCAAATACGAATAGACCAAAAACATGATAGAACTGATGAAGATAGGGGAAAATGACATTAACGCTTATAGACGCCGAGAGTTAGGAAGTGTTGTAAGTCTTAAGTTCAATTATTTATGTTTAAGCTTGAATGAAAATGTTCCTTCTTTCCATTAGACAAACACATGTACTGGCTTCAACGCCCTACCTAACAGTGAAATCTAAGATCAGACAAGAGGGCTTATTGGTCATGATTTCTGTTTTCTTAAATCATGTCAATAATCGTAGTGAGCTTCTAGGACACATGCATGGTCCAGGTGCAAATATATCTATGTACATGTAGCAAAGAAATCAAGTAATTCATGAGGTAGGATTCACAACTTAAAAAAATAAATACAAATGCATGTCCTTGTCCACCCACGGCTCACGATTACAACCACCAAATGTGAAACCACAGGCATGACCGATGAAAGACAGGTGTGGATAAGCAAACTGGAAAAATACTGCTTTTATATTCAGGACGAGACATACCTATATCGTTCCTGCTGTCGCACGCGTACCCTAATCC
>NW_021309015.1:0-951 GCF_002162155.2 Triticum dicoccoides
TCCGAAATCAACCCTATCTCTTGTTTCCCCACACATACGGACTCTAAAAATAGCCTATACTTATGTATTTCGAAATTACATGGGCCTGGCCCAATAATAAGGTGACGCAGCACCTAAAATAGCCTCGGGACGAAATATATGAAGTGGCATCTTGTATATTTCGTCCAAGGCTTCATGCACCCATTATGGTGGCTTCAAAGTCCTGAAATCATCACTTGTAACTCCGTTCTTGTTCCCCTTGCGCATGCCATCATCTCCATGCTTGTTCTTGCTCCAATGTTCATCCTTCTCCAAGCTAGGCCCTTCATTTGTAAGCAAAACAAATGTATCCAATTTAGGCAGCATCATATTCTCATGAACATTAGAATCATCACCAAGAAACGAAAGTACCTGGTAATTTAGTTGGCGTGCACGAGCTCTAGTAATTGGTCCAGTATGTATAGCAGCAGGGGCTGTGGGTGTAACAATTGTATTGATGTCCTCATCAAACTGCCTAGCCAGAATTTTCCAGACTTAGTTTTTTTTTGAAATTGGAACTATTTTTCTTCTGCGGATGGCTCAGAAGTTGGGGAGTCCTTCTCTGTCACGACTCGGAGTATCGCGTGATCTGGAAATCGAGAACAATGCAACAATTACTGGACTCGGACTAGGACTGGTGGCGGAGATGAATCTGATGGAACTCGGACTGGTGGCGGAGATGAATCTGGTGGAACACGGACAGGTGGCGGATATATGTTGCAGGTGAACTCGGATTGGCGTGATGGCGGCGGATATGTGGTGGCGTATATGGATTCGGATTGGCGGTGAATATGTGGTGGTGGTATATGGCAACAGCGACGATGATGATGCGGTGGTGATATATGGCAGCGGCGACGTGACAACCTGTGAATAGAACTCGAAACTCTAAAAGACTAGACGCTAAGACCAGCAACTGGACACGACGATGCAACC
>NW_021309016.1:0-928 GCF_002162155.2 Triticum dicoccoides
CTGCGTCGACGGCGAGCTCGGCGGCGGCGGAGGTTCGGCCGTGGTGGGGAGGAGGCTACGGTGAGGGAACGAGGGGGAGAAGAGGGGGAAACGGTGGCGTAGCTCACCGCGGTTGCAGTGGGCGTCGAAGCGGGCTCGGGGACGCGCTGGAGACGGCGAATCGACGGCGACGGTGGTCGGAACCCGAGGAGGGGAACGGCGACATGGCGGCGATGCAGGGCTTCCGGAGACCCGTGGAGCGGTGGGGAGGAAGAGGAGGTCGAGGCGGAGCCGCTGAGCTAGTCGGGGGAGCGAGGGGTGGCCGGAGACGGCTGCTGTGGCGAACGGCGGCGACGGTGGTGTTCGGCCGTGAGAGAGAGAGCGAGGGAGAGGAGGGGAGAGCCGAGGGAGAGTGAGAGAGAGCAGGGGGGAGGCGTGGCGTCGTCCAGGGCATCGAGGCGAGGAGGAGAGGGCAGGCAGGCAAGGAGAGAGGTGGCGTGGCGCGGTGGCGCGCGCGCGCGCCGGCCACACTCCCCTCCCTCTGTCGGGACGAAGACGACAGAGGAGGGAGACGGGCTGGGCCGCCTGCTGGCTGGGCCGGCCAGCTGGATGGGCTGCACAGTGGAGGAGCCCAGGTAAGCTTCTCCCTTTTATTTTTTTCTGTTTTCTAATTTCTGACATTTGTTTTGATTTAAATAATATATTAAATCATTTATTTAACTTATGCCAAATTTTTCAGGGGCTAGATATATTATTCCAGAGCTCCTTTATAATTGGCATAATATTTGGACATATATTAATATATATAGAAATATATTTCCAAAGCAAATATTTATGCATTAATTCCAAATGCCCAAAATAAATGTCCATGAGCCACTAAAAATATTGGTTTGATTTTTATCTCTGTCCAATATTTTCAGAGATCAACATGAGCATTTTCTTGGACCCT
>NW_021309017.1:0-1792 GCF_002162155.2 Triticum dicoccoides
CATAATGGATGGAATCTTCTTCAAGTAGAGGGACCTGACCATGCCTTTGACAAACATAAAGTTGTCGTGAATCGCTCTTCCTTTGATGAAAGCACTTTGCGAAGGCAATACTAATTCCTTCAGCCTTGGTTGTAATCTTCGTGCAAGAATTTTCATGACTAGCTTTGCGAAGAAGGTGAGCAGACTTATAGGCCTATAATCTTTGGCTTCAGCAGCGTCAGCCTTTTTCCTGATGAGAATCAACGTGGCATTATTTAAGCTGGCAAGGTTCGCAATGTTCATCCCTTCAAAAGCTTTGATTGCACACATTATGTCATTTTTTATTATATCCCAGCAATTCTGGAAAAACAGTGCCGTGTAACCATCGGGGCCGGGTGCTTTTCTGGGGTTCAGATCCATAACAACAGCTCTCACTTCATCTTCCGAGAAGGGTCCGTCAATACTGCTTAAATCAATCGGGTTGATGCCAAGAGCAGCAAAGTTTATTGAGCAGCCTCTTTGAGTTCTAGAACCCAAAACCGAGGAGAAATGCTCCCAAACAGCATGCAATTTCTCTTCTTGGCTAGTGACAACTGCCCCATTGTGCAGCAAATTTAGCACAAAATTCTTTTGTCGTCTTGCCGAAGCTTTTGCTTGGAAGAAGGAAGTGTTGGCATCTCCATCTCTCAACCAATCAATTCTAGAGCGTTGTCTGCTATGAGCACGCTGAACAGCTGCAATACCAAGCAGATTCATCTTCAGGGCTGCCCTTAACCGTCTCTCACCGTCAGATAGATCCCTTTCATCTAGGGCGGCGTCCAACTGTCCAATAAGCTCACTAGAAATTGCCGCACGGAGCTTGAGGTCTCCGATGTGAGTAGTGCTCCACTTTCTTAAGGCTCTGGCCATTCTTGTGAGCTTGCAGTGCAGTCGTAGATACGGGTCCGAGCAATTGGTTGGTTGTGCCCAACAGTCAAGTACAAGCTGATTGAACCCCTCGAACTTTACCCAATAATTGTCAAATCTGAAGTGTCTTGGAGGCTTGAAGGAAACATCAGTGGAGAGCAGCAATGGGCAGTGATCAGACATGTCTGTGGCAAGGGCAGCAAGTAGACAACAAGGGTGTGTTGTCATCCATGGATCATTATAGAGCACCCTGTCCAACTTCACTTTTGTTGCGATTTGTTGTTCGTTGGTCCAAGTATATTTTCTGCCATGGAGGTACATGTCTCTAAGCTCCAGCTCATTAATAAATCTCCTAAAAGCTGCCATCATTCTTCGATTTATATTCATGTTGTTCTTGTCCGAAGCATCAGCAATAAGATTGAAGTCACCAATGAAATGCAAGGAAGATTGGAATGACACAATGGTCTCAGATCATCTAAGAAATTTAGCTTGTTAGCATCAGACTGAGGTCCATAGACTGTGACTAATCTGAACTTAGTATCTGTCAGCCTCCAACAGCAATCGACGGCAATGAAAGATTTCTGCTGAGCAAGGAGGTTTATATCAACCACATCGGGGTCCCAAGCCACAATTAAACCACCTCTAGTACCCAAAGCAGGCTCGAATAAGAACTCTGTGTACTTTGGACCACAGACTTGACTAATGATCATACTGTCAACCACTGCTAGCTTCGACTCTTGCAGGCAGATAATTGCCGGGCTATGCAACAGTACAACATTTCTGACCACCCCACGACGAGCAGGGTTGTTAAGCCCTCAAACATTCCATGCTAAGATATTTGCGCTAATCATAAGAACTCAATCGACAGAAAACAACAACAACAACAACAACAACAACAACAACAACA
>NW_021309018.1:0-1146 GCF_002162155.2 Triticum dicoccoides
GTTGCAGCTCCCTCCGTCTATTATGACGCGCACAGAACGTTCCTTCACAACTCCCTTGGTATGGAACAAATTGTGCCTCTGATTTTGCTCAGCTTGTGTGACCTGCACACTCAAAACACGTTGAGCAACTAAACATTCATACCTGTCAGCGTCTTCAGGAGCCATGTATTGCGTCTCATGATCAGAATCATCTCCACCATGTTCTTCACGTGTAATAAGAGCCAAAGTCTCCTCATCATAGTCACTAGCGGACTCATATCCACCATCCGCGATAGCAATCATCACACGCGGAGATTTGCATTCTCTCGCATAATGACCTCCTCCCTTACAACGACGACAAATAATATCACTTGTGTGCCCTGTTGATGCCATGGAAGAAGAAGAACGCTGTGCAGGCCCCGCAGGTGCGCTCTTGGCAGATAATGGTGGTTGTGCCTGTTTTCTTGTGTCACGGCTGGAGGTGGCACCGGATGGAGGTGCTGGTGCAGTTGAAGTAGAAGATGCACGTGGTGTCCATGATGAAGGTCGGCCTGCAGAAAAGTTAGTTCGCCCCAATGCTTGTCGATCCTGCACTTCACGTTCAGCTTTACAAGCAAGATGGAATAAACGAGTGATATTAGTATACTCCTTATAGTCTAGAATGGTCTGAATCTCCCTATTTAATCCACCCAGAAAACGTGCAAGCATAGCTTCATTCTGCTCAACAATACCACATCTAATCATGCCAGTTTGTAATTCCTGATAATATTCTTCTACCGAATTTTTCCCTTGTCTTAAACGCTGCAATTTTTGAAGCAATTCACGTTGATAATATGGTGGAACCCAACGCGTACGCATAGCAGTTTTCAAAGCAGCCCAAGTAGTTGGAATAGGATATAATCTACAATGTTCAGACCACCATACACATGCAAAACTAGTGAAAGCACAAACGGCAGCAGCAACTCGTCTCTCCTCAGGATATTGTAAACATGTAAATCGTTGTTCAGTTTCTAACTCCCAAGTAAGATATATATCAGGAACATATCTACCCTCAAATGGTGGAATATTCAATTTCAGTTTAGGAATATGGACATCATCTCGTACCTGAGGTGGTGGTGCAGGCCTACCATTACGAATATATACCTGAGGTCGACCTACTGGTGGTGG
>NW_021309019.1:0-1510 GCF_002162155.2 Triticum dicoccoides
TTACCAAACTCCCTGCTGTAAGCATCCACAGAAAGTCGGCCTTGGGTGAAACTGCAAAATTCCTCACGTTTACGGTCCATGAGACCCTCCGGAATGTGATGTTCACGGAAAGCCTCACTGAATTCAGCCCAAGTAGTGACATGGCCCGCTGGGCGCATAGCTCCATAATTCTCCCACCATAGACTGGCGGGGCCTTCAAGATGATATGCAGCAAAGGTGACCTTGTCAGCCTCCGCTACCAGCGCGGAACGCAGTTTGTGAGCGATACTGCGAAGCCAGTCATCAGCGTCGAGAGGCTCGACGGAGTGGTGGAACGTGGGTGGATGCAATTTGATAAAATCACTGAGTGACACCACGTTAGTCCTCTGATGGTGTGCCGTGTTCTATTCAATACGCTCCAACAAACGGTTGGTCTCCCGCTTGTTTCTCTCAGCTTCCATCATAACCTCGGCTAGGGAAGGAGGATGAGGCAGATTTGCATCCCTGACTTCACTGCCTTCGGCCTGCTCTTGAGGAGCAGGGTTAGTGCGCGTGTTGACCATCCTAGGTAAACAAGATAATGATTTAGTCAGGATGATAAAATTCCAACATAGGATACAAAATGTAAGGAATAACTCGGAATGCAAGATGATCATCCGTATGACATGGTAGATACAGAAACTGCTTCTTTATTCCATCGTCATACACACCATACAGGGTTTAGTACAAGACCAAACAAGTACTATTACGGTGAAAAGAGGATTACATCTCATCGGAGGCATCCCAAGCTCCTATACATTATTTTTCTACACCTCCGGAAAGAGTACAAACTAGGTCATATCCCACGAGTCACGCGGGACGATAGACGACACAGATAGTGCGAACTAGTGATACTACCACTAACTCAGACCGATCCGTAGTAGTCCTCGTAGAAGTCACCTCCATAGCCTGGAAGCTCAACATGATCATCTGGAAACAGACGATCTCGCGGAGCTTGTGGACCATAGGGGCTAGGATGAGGCCTTGGACCAACAGACGGTGGCCTGCGGGGACCGCGAAGTGGGGTGATGCCTCCTACATCACGCCAACCCATCACGTCTGGCAGAGCAGATCTCACAGGATAGAGATCGCGCATATCCGAATATCCAGCTTGCACCGCCGGTGCGAACCGAGTCAAAGTGGCCCAGTGGTCAGCACGGGTATTGAAGAGCTCTAACCTCAAGGCCCGATTTTCACGGTCCTTATCCTCGAGCATCTCAGCAGTGGTGCGAGTCCGTGAATCCTCCTGGGTGGGGTCAGCATAGATAGCCTGGAGATACCCTTGTGCTCCCGGAAGTGATCCTGGCATATACCGGAAATCAGAGTCCCGAAATAGTCCAGATCTGACTCGCATGATGGTCATCATAGAGTAGGCGGCGTCCTGCACAGCCATCTCAATGGTAACCCCGAGTCCATAGGAGCAGTGAAGGGGCTCGGTGGATCCAGGATAAGATGGAAATATCCTGACAGTGCAGAGATACTGGCTTTGATT
>NW_021309020.1:0-1383 GCF_002162155.2 Triticum dicoccoides
TTTGATCACACCACCTATTTTAGAGGACTACGTTGATAATTTGACTTTGCCATGTGATCAAACAACTGAAATACCAACAATTTTGAGTGCACCCATTGAATTAACTTTTGATGCAAAAGAACCAATGTTTAATCATTTTGATATGACCTCTAATCTTGGTGATGATTCTGTGTTGAATGACTTATTGCATGTTTGCTTATTTAAGCATGTTGTAGCATGTAAATTTGATGCAAGTAAGGTTTATTCACCAATGTTGGGATGGTTTAATGATGAACATTGTCAATCTTTTGAAATGAATAAGAGCTTCACTTATATGTGCAAACTGAGTTGCAATATTTTCATGCCTTCTACTTCTTGTGCTAATTTTTTGGCTTTAGATTTTATGAACTATGAAAGTTACTCATCTATTCATGTGTCATATATGCAAAAATCAAGGGAAGTAAAAATGGATGACATATACATATACAACATGTACACCTTGTCTCTTTTGTTAGCCACATTACAGATTAAGCAACGCCGAGGACGGCTTTATTTTCAAGAAGGGGAGGATGATGAGGACATGACTACCTTGGATATGACCAAAAATATTGCATATATGCATATTTGTCAGGTGATTTCTAGTGCAAACTATTCAATAATCTATTTATGTTATCCAGAACAAAAATACTTCACACACTTTTGTTTTTTGTCTAATTGCAGGTGTATGGGACATTTGTACAATCCATATATGAAGATAAGGAAGAAAGAGCTGTTTATTTGCTGTCCAAAAAGTTCTCTCACGTCACTTTTGGCCCAAGAGAAGATAGAGTCCAAGTCTCTCACGTTCTGGATTCAGATTCGGACTGCACAGACATACCTGACTCAAAATGCACACAAGTTTTTCATACGGACTCCAAATTGGGTGATTCTTTTTTTGTTGGAAACTAGATTTCGTGCACTTTCCAACCCAATTGGAATCACCTTAAAATTCGTCCGGAGCGTTGAGTTGTGGACGAAACAATCTGATGCTGCAGCAGAATCCGAGTCAAACTACAAGTCCAAAGGTGTTACATCACCTCCACTTGGGCCCATTGGCCTTGTACGACCTAGATTTAGTTTTAGGCTGCCTTGGGACGTCCTCCCACCTCCTTGGCCGCCACCCCTTGCTCCTATATAAGTAGATCCATCTAGTAGCTTTTCCTTGGGATTTGTTTAGTTAAAAGTTAGCCATTGCAACTTCGTGTACTTCGTTTGTGTCCAACGACCAGACCAAGACCGCTTACGGATCCCCACCATTATCAATACTTCATATATATTTGCAATATTCAGATTGCTTTTATCATATTCTTGCTCGTTCTTCGATTGCTTGCAGGAATAGACCTTCGTGGTCAGGTTGATCGTGCT
>NW_021309021.1:0-2418 GCF_002162155.2 Triticum dicoccoides
CACCATCGATCCTCTCATCGGGAGGGGGTCAATCTTCACCAACATCTTCACCAGCACCATATCATCTCAAACCCTAGTTCATCTCTTGTATCCAATCTTTGTCTCAAAACCTCAGATTGGTACCTATGGGTTACCAGTAGTGTTGATTACTCCTTGTTGTTGATGCTAGTCGGTTTACTTGGTGGAAGATCATATGTTCAGATCCTTTATGCATATTAATACCCCTTTGATTATGAACATGAATATGATTGGTGAGTAGTTACGTTTGTTCCTGAGGACATGAGAGAAGTCTTGCTATATGTACTCATGTGAATTTGGTATCGTTCGATATTTTGATGAGATGTATGTTGTCTCTCCTCTAGTGGTGTCATGTGAACGTCGACTACATGACACTTCACCATTGTTTGGGCCTAGGGGGAGGCATTGGGAAGTAATAAGTAGATGATGGGTTGCTAGAGTGACAGAAGCTTAAACCCTAGTTTATGAGTTGCTTCGTAAGGGGCTGATTTGGATCCATATGTTTCATGCTATGGTTAGGTTTACCTTAATACTTCTTTTGTAGTTGCAGATGCTTGCAAGAGGGGTTAATAATAAGTGGGATGCTTGTCCAAGGAAGGGCAGTACCCAAGCACTGGTCCACCCACATATCAAATTATCAAAGTACCGAACGTGAATCATATGAGCGTGATGAAAACTAGCTTGACGATAATTCTCATGTGTCCTCGGGAGCATTTTCCTTTATATAAGAGTTTGTCCAGGCTTGTCCTTTGCTACAAAAAGGATTGGGCCATCTTGCTGCAACTTATTTACTTTTATTACTTGTTACCCATTACAAATTAACTTATCACAAAACTATCTGTTACCGATAATTTCAGTGCTTGCAGAGAATACCTTACTAAAAACTGCTTATCATTTCCTTCTGCTCCTCGTTGGGTTTGACACTCTTACTTATCGAAAGGACTACAATAGATCCCCTATACTTGTGAGTCATCAGATAGCTAGCATGATATTTTGATGGCTTGTCCATTTTTTTATATCGTTGCTATGCTAGAATATTGCACATCTCGGTACACCGCCATAAGCATTCATATAGTCATAGTCTGTTCTAGTATCGAGTTGTAATTCTTGAGTTGTAAGTAAATAAAAAGTGTGATGATCATCATTATTAGAGCATTGTCCCATGTGAGGAAAGGATGATGGAAGCTATGATTCCCTCACAAGTTGGGATGAGTCTCTGGAGTTTATAAAAAAATAAAAGTGGCCAAAGAAGCCCAAATAAAAAAATAAAAGAGGCCAAAGAAGCCCAAACAAAAAATGAGAGAAAGGAGAGAAGGGACAATGTTACTATCCTTTTTCCACACTTGTGCTTTGAAGTAGCACCATGATCTTCATGATAGAGAGTCTCCTGTGTTGTCACTTCCATATACTAGTGGGAGTTTTTTTATTATAGAACTTGGCTTGTATATTCCAATGATGGGCTTCCTCAAATTTCCCTAGGTCTTTGTGAGCAAGCAAGTTGGATGCACACCCACTTAGTTTCTTTTTTGAGCTTTCATACACTTATAGCTCTAGTGCATCTATTGCATGGCAATCCCTACTCACTCAATTGATATCTATTGATGGGCATCTCCATAGCCCGTTAATACGCCTAGTTGATGTGAGACTTTCTCCTTCTTTTTGTCTTCTCCACAACCACCATATTCTATTCCACCTATAGTGCTATATCAATGGCTCATGCTCACGTATTGCGTGAAAAGTTGAAAAAGTTTGAGAACATCAAAAGTATGAAACAATTTCTTGGCTTGTCATCGGGGTCGTGCGTGATAATATACTTTCTGTGATGAAGATGGAGCATAGCCACACTATATGATTTCGTAGGGGTAACTTTCTTTTGCCATGTTATTTTGAGAAGACATGATTGCTTTATTAGTATGCTTGAAGTATTATAGTTTTTATGTCAATATTAAACTTTTGTTTTTAATCTTATGATATTCATGCCATAATAAAGAAGATTACATGGATAAATATGTTAGGTAGCATTACACATAAAAAGTTCTATTATCATCATTTACCTACTCGAGGACGAGCAGGAAATAAGCTTGGGGATGCTTGATATGTCTCCAACATATCTATAATTTTCACTGTTCCATGCTATTATATTATATGTTTTGGATGTTTCATATGCATTAATATTCTATTTTATATTATTTTTGGGACTAACCTATTAACCTAGAGCCCAGTGGCAGTTTCTGTTTTTTTTTCCTTTTGGGGGTTTTACAGAAAAGGAATATCAAACAGAGTCCAAACGGAATAAAATTGCGCGTTCATTTTTCTTGGACCAGAACACACCCGGAAGATTGGAGACGGGGCCAGAGGAGTCCCGAGGGTCCCACAAGTCCTCAGGGAGCTCCCTAGGGG
>NW_021309022.1:0-909 GCF_002162155.2 Triticum dicoccoides
AAACCTGATCTTGAGGATCGGATTATCGCTGCTCAAAAGCAAGACACAGGAATTTCTCGGATCAAGAGAAACATTAAGAAGGGAGTTGGTGGATGTTTCTCTATGGATGATCGTGGTGTTGTTTTCTTTGAGAATCGCTTGGTGGTTCCCAAGAATCAACATCTGCGACAATTGATTCTTAAGGAGGCGCATGAATCTCCTCTCACGATTCATCCCGGTAGTACTAAGATGTATCAGGACCTACGCCAGAGGTTCTGGTGGACTAGGATGAAGAGAGAAATCGCAGAGTTCATTGCTAAATGTGACGTTTGTCGTCGCGTTAAGGCAGAGCATCAGAGACCTGCTGGCACCCTTCAGCCTTTAGCTATTCCTGAATGGAAATGGGATAAAGTTGGTATGGACTTCATCACCGGCTTTCCCAGGACCAAGAGAGGGAATAACGCTATCTTCGTAGTCGTTGATCGTCTAACCAAAGTGGCTCACTTCCTTCCTGTTCGAGAAAATATCACTGCTAGTCAGCTTGCTGACTTATATATTTCTCGAATAGTGTCACTGCATGGTGTTCCACTAGAGATCAATTCAGACCGTGGCAGTCTTTTCACTTCTCATTTCTGGGAGAGTTTCCAAACTGCCATGGGAACCCATCTTTCCTTCAGTACCGCTTTCCACCCTCAGTCGAGTGGTCAGGTGGAACGGGTCAATCAAATTCTCGAAGACATGCTCAGAGCTTGCGTTATCTCATTCGGTATGGATTGGGAGAAATGTCTTCCTTTTGCCGAGTTTGCTTATAACAATAGCTATCAATCCAGCCTCAAGAAAGCTCCTTTTGAGGTTCTCTATGGACGAAGATGTCGAACACCTTTGAACTGGTCAGAAACCGGTGAAAGACAATTCTTTGGACCGGATATG
>NW_021309023.1:0-1047 GCF_002162155.2 Triticum dicoccoides
TCTCATCGTAGTCAACCCCTTGAACTTGTCGATAACCCTTAGCGACAAGCCGAGCTTTATAGATGGTCACATTACCATCCGCGTCTGTCTTCCTCTTAAAGATCCATTTATTTTCTATGGCTCGCCGCTCAACGGGCAAGTCAGTCAAAGTCCATACTTTGTTTTCATACATGGATCCTATCTCGGATTTCATGGCTTCCAGCCATTTGTCGGAATCCGGGCCCGCCATCGCTTCTTCATAGTTCGAAGGTTCACCATTGTCTAACAGCATGATTTCCAAGACAGGGTTGCCGTACCACTCTGGTGCGGAACGTGTCCTTGTGGACCTTCGAATTTCAGTAGGGGCTTGATCAGAAGTATCTTGATCATTTTCATTAACTTCCTCTCTAGTCGGTGCAGGCACCTCAGGAACATTTTCTTGAGTTGCACCATTTTCCGATTCAAGAGGTAATACTTCATCAAGCTCTACTTTCCTCCCACTTACTTCTTTCGAGAGAAACTCTTTCTCCAGAAAGGACCCATTCTTGGCAACAAAGATCTTGCCTTCGGATCTGAGGTAGAAGGTGTACCCAATAGTTTCTTTTGGGTATCCTATCAAGACGCATTTTTCCGACTTGGGTTCGAGCTTTTCAAGTTGAAGTTTCTTGACATAAGCATCGCATCCCCAAACTTTTAGAAACGACAGCTTAGGTTTCTTCCCAAACCATAATTCATACGGTGTCGTCTCAACGGATTTCGACGGAGCCCTATTTAAAGTGAATGCGGCAGTCTCTAAAGCATAGCCCCAAAAAGAAAGCGGTAAATCGGTAAGAGACATCATAGATCGCACCATATCTAACAGAGTGCGATTACGACGTTCGGACACACCATTACGCTGAGGTGTTCCAGGCGGCGTGAGTTGTGAAACTATTCCACATTTTCTTAAGTGTGCCCCAAACTCGTGACTCAAGTATTCTCCTCCACGATCTGATCGTAGAAACTTGATTTTCCTGTCACGTTGATTTTCAACCTCACTCTGAAATTCCTTGAACTTTTCAAAGGTTTCAG
>NW_021309024.1:0-1053 GCF_002162155.2 Triticum dicoccoides
ATCCATCGTTAACGACGAACTTGTTCCACATTCTTCCTTCTTTACAATTCTGCATTACATCTTTAAAATCAGCATCATGCACATATTGATCTTTGATGGTCTCCAAACCAAATATTTTGAAGTCAAGTTGTGAAAGCATAGTATAGCGGCGAGACAATGCATCAGCAATAACATTTTCTTTTCCCTTCTTGTGTTTAATGACATAAGGAAAAGTCTCAATGAATTCAACCCATTTAGCATGTCTACAATTCAGTTTAGCTTGACTTTTAATATGTTTCAAAGATTCATGATCAGAATGTATAACAAATTCTTTGGGCCATAAATAATGTTGCCATGTTTCTAAAGTCCGAACAAGAGCATATAATTCTTTATCATAAGTAGAATAATTCAGACTAGGCCCACTCAATTTTTCAGAAAAGTATGCAACAGGTTTGCCAGCTTGTAATAACACACCTCCTAATCCAATTCCACTAGCATGACATTCAAGCTCAAAAGTCTTATTAAAATCAGGAAGTTGGAGTAAAGGAGCATGTGTCAACTTATCTTTGAATACCGTGAAGGCTTCTTCCTGTGCGGTACCCCAAAGAAAAGGCACATCTTTCTTTGTAAGCTCATTGAGAGGTGCAGCAATGGTGCTGAAATCTCTCACAAAACGCCTATAAAATCCAGCGAGGCCAAGAAAACTCCTCACTTGTGTGACCGTTTTGGGCTGCGGCCAACTCTCAATAGCTTCAATCTTGGCTTTATAACCTTCAATTCCCTGTGGAGTAACAACATAGCCAAGAAAAGATACTCGGTCGGTGCAAAAGGTGCACTTCCCAAGGTTACCAAACAAACGTGCATCACGTAGAGCAATAAAAACAGCACGTAAATGTTCCAAATGTTCTTCCAAAGATCTGCTATAAATCAATATGTCATCAAAGTAAACTACCACAAATCGTCCAATGAAAGCACGTAAAACTTCGTTCATTAATCTCATGAAAGTACTAGGTGCATTAGTTAACCCAAAAGGCATGACTAACCACTCATATAATCCAAACTTAGTTTTAAATG
>NW_021309025.1:0-1634 GCF_002162155.2 Triticum dicoccoides
AAAAAAAATATTGTTATAAGAAATTGTTAACTTTTTCAATTTCGATGAACTATTTTCAAGTTTGATGAACATTAAATGAAAATCCATTAACTTTTTTTCAATTTTGATGAACGTTTTTCAAAACCAATAATATTTTTTTCAAATTTGACGAACCTTTTCTGAAAACCAATAAACTTTTTCATGTTAATGCAATTTTCTTCCAAAATGAAGAACAGTTTTCAAAATCCATGAACTATTTCAATGTCACGATCTTTTTCCAAAAAAATCTATGAAATAGAATAGCGCGGCGAGATTATTTATTACAGCTTTGCCGCTGTTAGTAATCACCACCAGCTTGGGGAAATATCTGGTACTCCCATCCTTGTGGTACTCCCGGTGCTCCAAGTTTAAAAACAAATCTTAAATGTTTCAAAAAATTCTGGAAAAAATATGAATGTTCGCAAAGAATGTGACTACAATCCCTAGAAATTTCAGGTCCAAACTCAAAATGTATATTGAGAAACAAAAATGTGAAATCCAGATGCGAGTAGTGTCGATGTTGATTTTGTCTTTTTGTTTACACTATTCATTCCAGATTTCACATTTTTGTTTCTTAATGTGCATTTCGAGTTTGGACCTGAATTTTTTAGGGGTTGTAGCTATATTCCTTGCAAACATTTACATTTTTTTCCAGAAATTTTGAAACATTTATGAATGTTCTTTTTAAACTTGGAGCACCCGGAGTATCTCAAGAATGGGAGTACCTGATACTTTCCCCGCCAGCTTGGTAGGTCGAGTGGCTGATGGACTCGTACCTGAACTGGAAGGTTGTGTGTTCGAGACCTGGAGATGTCTTTTTCCGTTTTTTTTTGCGAGCCTTTTTGTTCGCTGCTGAGCACGATTCGTGGGCCGGCCCAACTGGGCGCCGTAGCGAACGCCAGGGAGAGGTTCGAGCGCCTGAAGCGCCCGATAGGAGCTCCCCATATACACGTCCATGCGCCAGGCTCGCGAGTTACTGCCGATTCGGGCGTTTTCTCTGGGCCTGGCTTGAAGGTGCTTTAAGGTTCGTACTATGTGGGCCGCACAGTAAACGCAGGCAACCAAACGGGCCTGTTTTATCCCGCGCGGGTTAAGGTGGACCATATGCAGGCAACCAAACACGTTTCTAACCCATATCAATTAATCCGTGCAATGCACCAGTACATCGCCGTAACGAGGCACTAATACACGTCCATGCGCTAGGCACGTGACTTTGCCACACGTACACACATGCACTCTAGTTTGTGAAGATTAACGGAGGGAGATAAGAGGGAATTAAAACCCAGACTTTAATCTATAATTTCTACTAGTAACCATCATACTAAACTCTTCATTAAAATCAAACTATTATTTACATCGGCCACATAAGTATTCTCACAGTCGATGGATGCTAGCAGCCGCGCCAAAGCGTGGTTGGGAATAGAGGTGAAGCAACCGAGCCAGCAATGTGCGTGTGTGTGCATGTGGATGGTAGGATGAACTTTTCACAAAGCTGCAGGCGCCATTACTACCTGGTAAAGATCAAATCTCATTTTGGCAGACTTGTGCTCCCTCCGTCCGGAAATACTTGTCGAAGGAATGAATGTATCTAGACGTATTTTAGTTCTAAATACATT
>NW_021309026.1:0-1182 GCF_002162155.2 Triticum dicoccoides
AAGCCACCATAATGTGTGCATGAAGCCTTGGACGAAATATACAAGATGCCACTTCATAAATTTCGTCCCGAGGCTATTTTAGGTGCTGCGTCACCTTATTATTGGGCCAGGCCCATGTAATTTCGAAATACATAAGTATAGGCTATTTTTAGAGTCCGTATGTGTGGGGAAACCAGAGATAGGGTTGATTTCGGACCCCTCCACCAAGGGCCACGAAATCCACCCCCTCTTCCTCCATATATACAGCCCTTAGGGCATCGTTTAGACCTTGGGTTTTGTTTAGATTAAAAGTTCGCCATAGCTGCAACTTCGCGTACTTCGTTTGTGTTCAACAACCAGACAAAGGCGTCACAGAACCCCACCTTGATCAATAAAGCTTTCATCTTATATTCGCAATATCCAGATTGCAATCTCAGTTTCTTGCTTGTTCTTCGTTTGCTCGCAGGAAACAGACCCTCGTGGTCAGGTTGATCGTGCTCCGGCGTGGTCAATAACCTCTCGGAGTTGGTTTAGCGATTGCTAAGGCGCGACGTCCACGCACGTTCGTAGTCGGATCGTCAAAGTCGACTTCCACCAAAGCGAAATCCACCATCTCATCGAAAGACGGGACACCTTTGCCTCTATCATAAGGTTTATTCACCAATGTTGGGATGGTTTAATGATGAACATTGTCAATATTTTGAAATGAATAAGAGCTTCACTTATATGTGCAAACTGAATTGCAATATTTTCATGCCTTCTACTTCTTGTGCTAATTTTTTGGCTTTATATTTTATGAACTATGCAAGTTACTCACCTATTCATGTGTCATATATGCAAAAATCAAGGGAAGTAAAAATGGATGACATATACATATACAACATGTACACCTTGTCTCTTTTGTTAGCCACATTTCAGATTAAGCAACGCCGAGGACGGCTTTATTTTCAAGAAGGGGAGGATGATGAGGACATGACTACCTTGGATATGACCAAAAATATTGCATATATGCATATTTGTCAGGTGATTTCTAGTGCAAACTATTCAATAATCTATTTATGTTATCCAGAACAAAAATACTTCACACACTTTTGTGTTTTGTCTAATTGCAGGTGTATGGGACATTTGTACAATCCACATATGAAGATAAGGAAGAAAGAGATGTTTATTTGCTGTCCAAAAAGTTCTCTCACGTCACTTTTG
>NW_021309027.1:0-1705 GCF_002162155.2 Triticum dicoccoides
GGTGACATGACCTTGAGTCGGATGATGGAGATTGCTACCAAGTACGCCAACGGCGAAGAAGAAGACCGACTCCGAAGCGGCAAGCACAAGCCGAGTCAGTCGGAAAAAGGAAACACCAGTCGGAAACAGAAGCGGAAGGCTGAACCGGCAGCTCCTGGAGAGGCTCTGGCCGTGACTCAAGGAAAGTTTAAGGGAAAACCAAAAGGATCCTGGAACCCCAAGAAGGTAAAGGATAAAGAAGGGAACGACGTGATGGATATGCCGTGTCACATTCACACTAAGAAAGATGAAGAGGGGAATATCATTTACCCAAAGCACACCACTCGCCAATGTCGACTCCTGATCCAGCAGTTTCAGGGAAAACAGTCTAAGGACAAGGAGAAGGAGTCGGACAAGGCCGAAGACAAAGAGGACAGTGAGGGAGGATATCCGCATATCAACTCCACTCTGATGATCTTTGCAGATGTGGAAAGCAGAAGTCGACTGAAAGTGATTAACCGAGAGGTTAACATGGTTGCCCCATCAAAGGCAAATTATCTGAAGTGGTCTCAAACACCCATCACATTCGACCAATCTGATCACCCGACTCATATTGCCACCCCTGGGAGGCAAGCTTTGGTGGTCGATCCAGTTGTCGAAGGCACTCGACTGACAAAGGTGCTGATGGATGGTGGAAGTGGGCTGAATCTGTTATATGCAGACACGTTGAAAGGTATGGGCATTCCTATGTCCCGACTGAGCACTAGTAACATGAGCTTCCATGGAGTTATACCAGGGAAGAAGGCCGAGTCACTCGGCCAGATAGCTTTGGACGTAGTGTTTGGCGATTCAAAGCATTTTCGCAAAGAAAAATTGACGTTTGAGGTCGTGGATTTTCAAAGTGCATATCATGCCATTTTGGGGAGACCAGCCTATGCACGGTTCATGGCTCGACCATGTTACGTGTACCTCAAATTGAAGATGCCCGGTCCCAAAGGTGTGATCACTGTCACCGGTGATAGGAAAAAGGCAGAGGAGTGCTTTCAGAAGGGCTCCAAAATTGCCGATTCCCAAGTGACAGCGGTCGAGTTCGAAGAATACAAGCAAAACACAGATCCGAGTGACTTGCTGCGATCCAAGAAGCCCGCCACAGAATCTGCATTCCAGTCGTCCGGTGGGACGAAGCCTGTTCACATTCACCCGACCGACCCCGAAGCAGCTCCGACCCGCATCTCCACAACACTCGACCCAAAATAGGAAGAAGCGCTCATCCGGTTCCTCCGTGAGAACTGGGACATTTTTGCATGGAAGCCCGCTGACATGCCAGGTGT
Source organism: Triticum dicoccoides (assembly GCF_002162155.2). Taxonomy (NCBI): domain Eukaryota; kingdom Viridiplantae; phylum Streptophyta; class Magnoliopsida; order Poales; family Poaceae; genus Triticum; species Triticum dicoccoides. The sequence goes on from NW_021309027.1 coordinate 1,311, forward strand.
TCCCAGGGGACTGGCTGAGCATCGCCTAAGAGTCGACTCGTCTGCAAAGCCAGTCAAAGAACATCTTCGGCGGTCCGCCGTCCAGAAGAGAAAGGCCATCGGTGAAGAAGTGGCTCGACTGTTGGCGGCAGGATTTATCCGAGAGATATTCCACTCCGAGTGGCTCGCTAATGTCGTCATGGTTCCTAAGAAGGACAAGTCGCTCCGAATGTGCATTGATTTCAAGCACATCAACCGGGCCTGCCCGAAAGATCACTTTCCTCTCCCTCGCATAGATCAAATTGTTGACTCGACCGCGGGATGCGAGAGGTTGTCTTTTTTAGATGCTTACTCCGGGTACCACCAGATCCGTCTGTATGGGCCCGATGAAGTAAAAACAGCTTTCATCACTCCAT
>NW_021309028.1:0-621 GCF_002162155.2 Triticum dicoccoides
CAGGGGGCGCGCGAGCACGCGGGAGCAAGCAGCAGCAGCAGAGCGGGGCCGCCAACGTGGGGCGCCGCCAAGCGCGGCGGCCAGCCGCAGCAGCGGGGACCGAGGCGGGGCGAGGGGCATGGCCCCGAGCGGCTTGCGCGGGTGCGGGACGGTGAGCAGCGGGGCGAGGCCACTACGGCGACGGGGCTCGCCCGGCCCGACTGGTCCCTGGCGCCGGCTGGGACGGAGGAGGGCGCATGCCAGGGCAAGGGAAAGGGGCAGAGTCGGGACGGCGGACGGCACGGTAGCTCACCGCGGGAGCGTGGGGTCTAGGCAACGACGCGCGGGGAGCGGCTTGGGGAGGAGGTCGAGGAGGTCGGCGGTTCGACGGGGAGGCAGGCCGGCGAGGGAGTCCGGGCGGCGATGGACGAGGGCGAGGCGATGCGGCGTCGCGGCGATGGGGTCGGGAGCGGCTGTTGCCCCCCGATCCAGATCCGTTTGTGGGGGGGGAGCGATGAGCGAGAGGGGTTGCGAGGGCGCGAGGATGAGGGTGGAGGTCCGGCGGCGGCGGGCGTCGCCAGGGAGGCGGCGGCGTCCGAGCCCTCCCCTTTCTCGATCCAGATCGGGATCGATGGGGGGGTG
>NW_021309029.1:0-937 GCF_002162155.2 Triticum dicoccoides
CGCGGCCCCTGGACGCCGGCGCTCGCGCCCAAACGCCCCGGGGCTCCGCCCGGTTGCAGCCCCGTTTGGCCGCGCCCATTAGCCCCTGGTGGCTCGGATGAGCCACTGACTAGGGGGCCCCACCCCCAGAACGCTTTAAAAAAATAATAATAAAAAATAATAATAAAAAATAATAATAAATAAATAAATAAATAAATAAATGATAAAATAAATAAAAACAATAAATATAAATAATTAAATTAAAATGAGTTAATAAAATTATTAATTAATTAATTAATTAAGTTAATTAATCTGGTTTAATTAAATTAATTAACTAGTTAAGTTTAATTAAACTGTAATTAGATTAACCTAAACCCTAATTAACCTAAATAGAGAATGACAGGTGGGTCCCACTGGACCCACATGTCAGGGTTGACTCAGTCAACCCCTGTTGACTGCTGACGTCAGCATGACATCATGCTGACGTCGTAAATACCTTTTTTCGAATTAATTAAATAAATAATTAAATTCCAAAATTATTAAAATCTTTTAAAAATCATATCTTTTAATCCGTAACTCGGATTAAAATATTTTCAACATGAAAGTTGCTCAGAACGACGTGACGATTCCGGATACGCAGTCCGTTCGTCCACCACACCCCCTAACCTATCGAACCCGCAACTTTCCCCCTCCGGCTCCTCTGCCCGAAAACACGAAACACCGGGAATACTTTCCCGGATGATTCCCCCTTGACCAGTACCACCTTATACCACGTTAGGGCACGCCTAGCTTCGCTTCTTGACATGTCATGCACCGATATGCATCTGTTTACTTGGTATTCATTGTTTCTTCCCCCTCTTCTCTCCGGTAGACTACGAGACCGACGCTGCTGCTGCCCAGTTCGACTACGGAGTTGACGACCCCTCTCTCTTGCCAGAGCAACCAGGCAAGCCCCCCC
>NW_021309030.1:0-2513 GCF_002162155.2 Triticum dicoccoides
CGCACTGCTGTTGCTGCTGCGGGTCGCCGGTGTCGCCTGCGAACCAAGCGTGTGGTGGTGTGCGGGGAGACGTGTCCGGCCATGTCATCGACGCCGGGAGTTGCTCGCTCGGTGGACTGCATCTGGCCGTTGATTTTTTTTTGTTTTCTTTGCTGCCTTTTTTTAGGATCTTGTTGCTGCTTTCTTTGTGAGCGTTGGGCAATTTACCACCAAGTTGCGGTTTGCTGTGTGCTGATATCTACTCCATCATTTCCAAAATATAAGACGCGCTTGACTTTCGTTGATTTTGACGCATGACTTTGATACTAATATATACGCATCAACTATATAGATTGAACAATTATAAATGGCATCATCGTATTTGCCCAATGCAGCTGTAGATGCTCTTACTGCTTGATCCATCAATCAATTAATGGAGTGATGAACCCGAAATTACAGTAGGCTTATGAATCTGAGCAATAATGTATATGAACCGTGTGTGTGTCATTCATGCATCCGCTTTCTCGCTTCTTTTTCTCTGACATAATGAATCTATTCACTAATCTGTCATTTATATGTAATCACTTGGTACACCTTCAGGTAGTGTCCTAGCCAAGACTTATTTTGATACGGTGTGTGGCCCGTAGATTAGGCACAACCCACACGCATTGCAACGGTGACTTCAAACCATAGAAGGATGGGTGGTATGCCTTGGTCTCCATATCGTAGAACGCGGCTTGTTTGCCATCCTCGAAATAACTTGGGAAGTAGATCCTATTGCCATGCCCAGCTTCTGGTGACACCACAGAGTATGACACTCTGAAATCAACAAACAAGGCCGCGCCGCCGATGTCTTGCACCTCCGTCCAGGCCATCTCCTCCTCGTTGAGCTTGAACACCCGCGGTGGCTGGTTTGCGTTACGCATGAACACGGAGACCAGCTCCCCTCGCAGCTCAACCAGGTAGCAAAACTCTCTCCCCTCGTGGTGGTCACCTTCGATGTCCATCTCCACATGAATCGGGTTAGGCTTCTCCAAGATCGTCCATGTGTCGCTTGCCGGGTCAAATGTGCCAAGGTTGCCCTTTCTCCCGAGGCAATAGAACTTGTCGTGGAACAAGACAGGGTTGTTGTATGCCACTGGGAATGGATCCCCTTCATAGTACTCGAGATGTCGTTCAAACCACTTGGCCTCGCCATGCCGCCATGTAAGGGAGCCGACCGCTTTGCCATCCTGTCTGCTGTTCACGGCAAAGAAAATGCACTCCGGAGATTCTGGGTCCATCGAGGACCACGACAAGCCCATGAAGTTGTATTCCCAATCGAGTATGGCCATTTCCACGATGTCCCCGGTGAAGGGATTTATGATGTACATGTCGTCAATGTCTGAGCTGTCAGACATGGCTACCCATCCGTCTTTGGAGAATCGGAAAATATGCTCGTCGTGTTCGTTCTCGGCCGTGTCAAATGTTTCAACATGCATGCTGTACTCCTGGCCACGCAGAGGGTCGAACAGCTTGCACGCCCCATCTCGGCCGGAGCAGTGCAGGAGCCAAGGCCACACAATGGCTTGCTCAACCGGGTTAATCACAAGGCTCCATGACTTACACACTGCCGGGAATCGGAGACGATCCACCAAAGAAAGCCTTGAAACGACCAGCTCCAGCAGTTCCAGTGGCAGATCATGCCACGGGCGTGTATTCAAAGAGTTTGCCTGCTCCTCCTTCAACTTGAAGATGGGTTCACAACTCTCTTCTAGCACGAGGCGATTGGTCAACAACAGTCCCGTTTCTTCCACCACCGTGGGCAAGGGCAACGGCGGAACAGTCCAGAATGCTCTGCACCCAGGCTCGGTAGGTTGCGGAAGGATCTGATGGAAGCTGGTGGTGTTGTCCTCCAAGCAAAACTTGTATAACCTCTCACAGTCGCAGCCCGACAACACAAAGTACACACAGTTGCCCTGTGGAATCAACCCCCCTGCCCCTGGACGAACGGGCACAGAGAAGCCGTAGCGCCCAGAGATGAGGAAGGCGCGGTCGCCGCCGATGCTGTCCACCCTCGTCCAGGTGAGGGACTCGAGATCTAGGCGGTACACGGCGACGCTGGTGAGTGTGCCGTCGTTGACAAAGTCCCCAAAATACTGCGTGACTACGTTGAAGAGATTCCCACACGACTCCACGATGTAGTACATGGGCGGCCTGTCGTGCACCTCTTTAGCGCCAACGAGAGTGCCGACGAGTCGCGCTCGGACCGTGCCGTGGCCGCCGTCGTCGGCTATCACGGTGAGCGTGTCGGAGGCAAGGTTGTCGGTGGCGAGCGTGTAATGCTCGGTATAACCGAAAGAGTAGATCTTCCCTCTATAGCCGATCATAAGGTATGGGAGAGTGATCTTCGGGGACTCAAGCCTGGCCCACTGCGAGTCACCGGGCCGACAGTGAAGCAGGAACCTCTCTACACCGTCTTCTACCTCGTGTACAACGGCGATCACCACGGCGCAGTCTGGGTGCGCCGGTGATGTACCGAGCGTCGCGCACCT
>NW_021309031.1:0-1167 GCF_002162155.2 Triticum dicoccoides
CCAGGTCTTAAGTGCATAGACTACGGCTGCAAGCTCTAGATCATGAGTAGGATAATTCTCCTCATGTGGGTGCAATTGCCGTGAAGCGTAGGCAATTACGTGTCGATCTTGCATGAGAATGCAACCTAGTCCTTGTCGCGAGGCGTCGCAGTAGATAACAAAATCCTTGGAGAAGTCTGGCGGTACCAGTACGGGAGCAGAGGTCAGGCGTCTTTTCAGTTCCTGAAAGCTGTGCTCACATTGTGGAGTCCACTCGAACTTCTTATCTTTCTTGAGGAGTTCGGTTAGAGGTTTGGCAACTTTGGAGAAGTTCTCGACAAAGCGACGACAATAGCTCGCTAAGCCTAGAAAACTCCGAACTTGCTTGACCGATTCAGGTGGAGTCCAATTAAGGACGGCTTGAACTCGCTCAGGGTTAACAGCAATACCTTTACCAGATATTACATGACCCAGATAGGTCACTTCTGACAACCATAATTCACATTTAGAAAATTTGGCATAAAGGCGATGCTCTCGAAGTTTCTTCAACACTAGCCTTAGATGTTCGGCATGTTCTTCCTCGTTCTTGGAGTAGATGAGTATATCATCGAGATAAACTACGACGAATTTATCCAAATACTCCATGAAGATTGAGTTCATTAACCGATAAAAGGTGGCTGGAGCGTTGGTTAAACCGAAGGACATGACGGTGTACTCGTATTGGCCGTAACGAGTAACAAAGGCCGTTTTAGGGATGTCCCCGTTTCTGATTTTGATTTGATGGTAGCCCAACCTCAAATCCATCTTGGAGAAGACTGAGGATCCAGCGAGCTGATCATACAGGTCATTGATCCTGGGAAGCGGATATTTGTTCTTGATTGTGACCAAGTTGACAGGTCGGTAATCTACAACCATCCGGTCCGTACCATCCTTCTTCTTGACGAATAGGACGGGGCAAGCCCACGGAGATGAGCTAGGTCGGATGAAACCCTTTTTCAAGGACTCATCGAGTTGTTTCTTAAGCTCGGCTAGTTCTAGTGGTGCCATCTTATAAGGTCTTCTAGCAATCGGAACAGTTCCTGGAATGAGGTCTATTACGAACTCAACATCCCTGTCAGGTGGAACACCTGGCAATTCTTCTGGAAAAACATCCGGGAAGTCACGGACTACCGGAATGTCCTCAAGGTC
>NW_021309032.1:0-1635 GCF_002162155.2 Triticum dicoccoides
AGGACCACAAAACAGTGAGTAATAGTCCATGAAACGGGCCAGTATCAGCCAAAACTACGAGTGTTGATGACCGACACGTAAACGCACCCCGGGGTTCGTTAGTCGTGGAAATCACTTCGGGACCCGAAAACGGTGAGTAATATTCCAGGAAACGGACCAGAATTGGCAAAATTTGTGAGTGTTGACGACTGACCAGTAAACGCACCCCAGGGTTCGACAACCATGGAAATCGCTTTGGGACCCCAAAACTGAGTAATAGTCCATGATACGGGTCAGCATGGACAAAAACCGCGAGTGTGGATGACCGACACGTAAGCGCACCTTGGGGTTCGACAATCATGGAAATCGGTTTGGGACCCCAAAACGGTGAGTAATAGTCCACGAAACATGTCAGAATCGACAAAAACCGTGAGTGTTGATGATCGACACGTAACGCATCCTAGGGTTCGTTAATTGTGGGAATCACCCCGGGACCCCAAAACAGTGAGTAATAGTCCACGAAACAGGCTAGAATCAGCCAAAACTGCGAGTGTTCATGACCGACACGTAAGCGCACCTTGGGGTTCAACAACTATGAAAATCGCTTCGGGACCCCAAAACGGTGAGTAATAGTCCATGAAACGGGACAGAATTGGCCAATACTGTGAGTGTCGATGATGGACATGTAAACGCACCCCGAGGATCGTCAATCATGGAAATCGCTTTGGGACACCAAAACGCTGAGTAATAGTGCACGAAATGGACCAGAATCGGCCAAAATTGTGAGTGTTGATTACTGACACGTAAACGCACCCCGGGGTTCGTTAAGCGTGGAAATCACTTCGGGACTCGAAAATGGTGAGTAATAGTCCAAGAGACGGACCAGAATTCGCCAAATTTGTGAGTGTTGATGACCAACATGTAAACGCACCCCGGGGTTCGACAACCATGGAAATCGCTTCGAGACCCTAAAATTGAGTAGTACTCCGAGAAACGGGTCAGAATCGAGAAAAACCGTGAGTGTTGATGACCGACACGCAAGCGCACCTTGGGGTTCGACAACCATGGAAATCACCTTGGGACCCCAAACCGGTGAGTAATAGTCCACGAAACGGGCAAAAATCAGCCAAAACTGCGAGTGTTGGCACCCCGGGGTTTGACAACCATGGAAATCACTTCGAGACCCCAATATTGAGTAATAGTCCACGAAACGGGTCAGAATCGACAAAAACAGCGAGTGTTGATGACCGACACGTAAACGCACCCCGTGGTTCGTCAATCGTGGAAATCACTCCAGGACCACAAAACAGTGAGTAATAGTCCATGAAACGGGCCAGTATCAGCCAAAACTACGAGTGTTGATGACCGACACGTAAACGCACCCCGGGGTTCGTTAGTCGTGGAAATCACTTCGGGACCCGAAAACGGTGAGTAATATTCCAGGAAACGGACCAGAATTGGCAAAATTTGTGAGTGTTGACGACTGACCAGTAAACGCACCCCAGGGTTCGACAACCATGGAAATCGCTTTGGGACCCCAAAACTGAGTAATAGTCCATGATACGGGTCAGCATGGACAAAAACCGCGAGTGTGGATGACCGACACGTAAGCGCACCTTGGGGTTCGACAATCATGGAAATCGGTTTGGGACCCCA
>NW_021309033.1:0-1535 GCF_002162155.2 Triticum dicoccoides
CTTCCTTATCTTCATATGTGAATTGTACAAATGTCCCATACACCTGCAATTAGACAAAACATAAAAGTGTGTGAAGTATTTTTGTTCTGGATAACATAAATAGATTATTGAATAGTTTGCACTAGAAATCACCTGACAAATATGCATATATGCAATATTTTTGGTCATATCCAAGGTAGTCATGTCCTCATCATCCTCCCCTTCTTGAAAATAAAGCCGTCCTCGGCGTTGCTTAATCTGAAATGTGGCTAACAAAAGAGACAAGGTGTACATGTTGTATATGTATATGTCATCCATTTTTATTTCCCTTGATTTTTGCATATATGACACATGAATAGATGAGTAACTTGCATAGTTCATAAAATCTAAAGCCAAAAAATTAGCACAAGAAGTAGAAGGCATGAAAATATTGCAACTCAGTTTGCACATATAAGTGAAGCTCTTATTCATTTCAAAAGATTGACAATGTTCATCATTAAACCATCACAACATTGGTGAATAAACCTTACTTGCATCAAATTTACATGCTACAACATGCTTAAATAAGCAAACATGCTGATAGAGGCAAAGGTGTCCCGTCTTTCGATGAGATGATGGATATCGCTTTGGTGGAAGTCGACTTTGATGATTCGACTACGAACGTGCGATGACGTCGCGCCTTAGCAATCGCTAAACCAACTCCGAGAGGTTATTGACCACGCCGGAGCACGATCAACCTGACCACGAGGGTCTGTTTCCTGCGAGCAAACGAAGAACAAGCAAGAAACTGAGATTGCAATCTGGATATTGCGAATATAAGATGAAAGCTTTATTGATCAAGGTGGGGTTCTGTGACGCCTTTGTCTGGTCGTTGAACACAAACAAAGTACGCGAAGTTGCAGCTATGGCGAACTTTTAATCTAAACAAAACCCAAAGTCTAAACAATGCCCTAAGGGCTGTATATGTGGAGGAAGAGGGGGGAATTTCGTGGCCCTTGGTGGAGGGGTCCGAAATCAACCCTATCTCTTGTTTCCCCACACATACGGACTCTAAAAATAGCCTATACTTATGTATTTTGAAATTACATGGGCCTGGCCCAATAATAAGGTGACGCAGCACCTAAAATAGCCTCGGGACGAAATTTATGAAGTGGCATCTTGTATATTTCGTCCAAGGCTTCATGCACCTATTATGGTGGCTTCAAAGTCCTGAAATCATCACTTGTAACTCCGTTCTTGTTCCCCTTGCGCATGCCATCATCTCCATGCTTGTTCTTGCTCCAATGTTCATCCTTCTCCAAGCTAGGCCCTTCATTTGTAAGCAAAACAAATGTATCCAATTTAGGCAGCATCATATTCTCATGAACATTAGAATCATTACCAAGAAACGAAAGTACCTGGTAATTTAGTTGGCGTGCACGAGCTCTAGTAATTGGTCCAGTATGTATAGCAGCAGGGGCTGTGGGTGTAACAATTGTATTGATGTCCTCATCATCCTCCCCTTCTTGAAATGATGTCGTCCTCGACGGAAGTTCATCTTCCTCACCCAAATAAGG
>NW_021309034.1:0-1467 GCF_002162155.2 Triticum dicoccoides
AACTACCGATTGGCAGGATAACATTCAGAGAAACATATACTGAATTAATCTCATAGAAATTCAGAGAAGCATGTCCTAAATTAAGCCTCACGACAAAGGATGCCGCTTGGTGGCTAAGGCTTCAAAGTGGCGGCGACAGCGGCGAGTGAATTATGATTATGAGTAGAATAAATCAACATAAATCATATGGTAGGAACGTACGAAGCAAATGAGTAATGGGATAGAATGAATGTGGAAATCCTGTAGTAACAAGTTCACCCAATGCACCGTTTATCTGTTTCAAGAAGAAAATGGTAAAATAATTACAACTGAACGGAAGAGAAAATGCATGGATATAAAGGAAGGCCATTAAAGGTCCAGATAACAAAATTGATATATTTATTTTGCATGCTTTCCAGAGAGAAAATACTTAACTGAAATCTGAATGTTTGAACCAAGCATAGTTAACAACATGGTGATGGTTATGTAATAATCAATTGCATATGGCGGAGGTTATGTAATAACCAAGCACAGTTAACATGGAAGTCTCGAATACTTCGACTATCAGGACCATCTCTTCCAGAATCATCCGGCGACATGGTTCTTGGTATTAGTTCACCTTTCCGAATCCTTGGCACCAACTGCACAGTGGCAAATCAGTCTAAGAAGAGATTGGGGAACTCTATAACTGGTTACACTGCATGTCAGTGCCAAATAGCACTAAACTATTGATTTGGTAAAACTTCATTGTTGCACAATAGTTGCTTAGATGTCAGAACCAAATTAGAATGCCCCATTACTGACAAACAGTATAGTAGAAATGAAAGCTTCACAACATCTGGTATTGTAATTGGAGAGTTATTACATGTTATCTTGTGATTCACCTTCCCTTTGGTCCCGGTGACATGGATGACCATCATCCACGCGATGGCCTCCTCCAGCTCGAGAATCTAACCAAATCCACCCGCATCAGACAACACATTCCCCATCGTGATTCAGGCGGAGCATGAGGAGGAGGGGACGAACCTGGAGGTAGCGGTCCATGAGGTCCCACTGGTTGCCTGGGTTGCCGGTGTGTGTCCGCACCTTCTGCGTGAGAGAGGAGAGCTGCCCAGAACCTCATCGTACTCCCCCTCCGTCGCGGCACCTGTAGCCCAATCCCCAACCCACCGGACGCATCAACCATCAGTACAGTACCCAACCCAATAGGAACCTCTAGGGTCGCGCTGCTCTCACATGCGTGCGCGGCGGCGGTTGAGGACTCCAAGCTGAGCGGCTCGGGCGGCTCCCCGGCGGCTCCCCCGCAGGGAAGGGGTCTCCCGCGGCTAAGGTGCGGTGGCTCCGGCGGCGACCTACGGCGGAAGGCGCGACATGCGGCTCCGGTGACAGCTCGGGCGTCGGAGGGCGCGACGGGCAGCGCCAGCGGCGGCTCCCGCGGTGACCCGCGGCGGAGGGCGCGACGGGCGGCTCCGGCGGCAGCTCCCACGG
>NW_021309035.1:0-1366 GCF_002162155.2 Triticum dicoccoides
CTTCAATAAATCTGCGGTAATACCCTGCCATTCCCAAGAAACTTCGTATGTCTGTTACGCTGGCTGGTGACTTCCAGTCAAGTACGGCCTTGACTTTCTCTGGGTCCACTGCTATACCGTCTTGAGTCAGCACGTGGCCTAGAAAACCTACTTGTCTTAGCCAAAATTCGCACTTGCTGAACTTGGCATACAATTGGTGTTTCCTTAGCTCTCCTAGTACAATCCTGAGATGTTCTGCGTGCTCTTCTGGTGTTTTGGAGTATACCAGAATATCGTCGATGAATACTACGACGAATTTGTCCATAAACTTCATAAATACTTTGTTCATGAGGTGAACAAAATATGCCGGGGCGTTAGTTAATCCAAATGGCATCACTGTGAACTCGTACAGTCCATATCTGGAGGTGAAGGCTGTTTTGGGGATATCTTCCGTTCGTACCTTCAATTGATGGTATCCTAACCTTAAGTCAATCTTTGAGAATACCTTGGCCTGAGCAAGTTGATCAATCAAATCATTTATCCTTGGCATCAGGTATTTGTTTTTGACTGTGACCATGTTAAGTGCTCGATAGTCGATACACAATCTCAGCGTTCCATCCTTCTTCTTGGCAAATAAAATTGGTGATCCCCAAGGTGAGGAGCTGGCCCGAATGTACCCTTTATCCAGTAATTCCTTTATCTGTTTCTTCAATTCGATCAACTCGGATGGTGCCATTCTGTATGGTTTCTTGTATATGGGGGTGGTTCCTGGTGCTAGCTCAATGCGGAATTCTATTTCTCGATCTGGTGGCATGCCTGGCAGCTCTTCAGGGAATACATCTGGAAATTCACACACTACTGGAACCTTGTTTAGCTCAGAAACGTCCACCTTATTTAATCTCGGTTGCCGGGGTCTTTTTCCTTCCTTAGTTGATACTCTTATTGTCTTCCCTTGGTGGTGTGTGAGAATCAGGGTCCTGTTGAAACAGTCTATAAAACCTTTATTGGTGGTTAGCCAATCCATCCCTAGGATGACATCCAGTCCTTTATTTTCCAATACAATAAGATTTGCGTAAAACTCCAATCCTTCAAACTCAATGACCACATTCTGACAGTAATTCTGAGAAACTTGCTGAATCCCGGGGGACTTGATTATTATGGATTTCTCCAAAGGAAGCATCGAAAAATTATTTTGCAAAGCAAAACTTTTCGAGATGAAAGAGTGAGAAGCTCCAGAATCAAACAAAACCATTGCAGGTATTGTGTTGACAGGAAACGTACCGAGTACGATATCCGAAGCATTTTGTGCCTCCTCTTTGGTTACGTGGTTCAGATGACCCTTCCTGTGGTTATTGTTGGGATTGAAATTGTTTCGTTTGGGCGCTGA
>NW_021309036.1:0-924 GCF_002162155.2 Triticum dicoccoides
TTTCATACATGGATCCTATCTCAGATTTCATGGCCTCTAGCCATTTTGCGGAATCTGGGCTCATCATCGCTTCCTCATAGTTCGTAGGTTCATCATGGTCTAGTAACATGACTTCCAGAATAGGATTTCCGTACCACTCTGGTGCGGATCTTACTCTGGTAGACCTACGAGGTTCAGTAGAAACTTGATCTGAAGTTTCATGATCAATATCATTAGCTTCCTCACTAATTGGTGTAGTTGTCACAGGAACCGGTTCTTGTGATGAACTACTTTCCAATAAGGGAGTAGATACAGTTATCTCATCAAGTTCTACTTTCCTCCCACTCACTTCTTTCGAGAGAAACTCCTTCTCTAGAAAGGATCCGATTTTAGCAATGAAAATCTTGCCTTCAGATCTGTGATAGAAGGTGTACCCAATTGTCTCCTTTGGGTATCCTATGAAGATACATTTCTCCGATTTGGGTTCGAGCTTATCTGGTTGAAGTTGCTTCACATAAGCATCGCAGCCCCAAACTTTGAGAAACGACAACTTTGGTTTCTTGCCAAACCACAGTTCATAAGGCGTCGTCTCAACGGATTTTGATGGTGCCCTATTTAACGTGAATGCGGCCGTCTCTAAAGCATAACCCCAAAACGATAGCGGTAAATCGGTAAGAGACATCATAGATCGCACCATATCAAGTAAAGTACGATTACGACGTTCGGACACACCATTTCGCTGTGGTGTTCCAGGTGGCGTGAGTTGCGAAACTATTCCACATTGTTTCAAATGTAAACCAAACTCGTAACTCAAATATTCTCCTCCACGATCAGATCGTAGAAACTTTATTTTCTTGTTACGATGATTTTCTACTTCACTCTGAAATTCTTTGAACTTTTCAAATGTTTCAGACTTGTGCTTCATCAAGTAGATATACCCATATC
>NW_021309037.1:0-1144 GCF_002162155.2 Triticum dicoccoides
TGTGAGAAGTAGCCTGTTTGCGCATCATGTAGGATCTGGAGAAGTGCACTAGCCTTAATAACATGTCAGGATTATGTACGCATATCCTGAGTGATGTACTGTATAATTACCGCCCGCGTGTAAGATATGTAATGAGCAGTCCTTCTCCGTGCGCAAGTCGATTTGTTTTTCTTAAGTAAGCTTGGGTATTTAATAATATCTGCCAGCTTTATGCATTTATGGTTTTATTTTTGCGACTCTTTCCGCTTTTCTTAAGAGTTTTACAAAAATATTTTTCCCAGAGTGAAAAATGTCTCGTCCTTGGACACGTTCCATGCCAACTCCACCAGAGGAAATTCATGATACTCAACCCAACAATGAGTTCACTCAGGGACAGTCAAGCCAACAAGGCAGTGAATCGGCACTTTCACAAATGTGCCACCTTTATGAACAGAGTCAGCAACAACATCGCGAGATGATGAACCAAGTCATCAACATGGGGAATCAGCATGGACAGTATCAGCAACATTCCAAGTTATCTGAGCTACAGAAGACACGTCCTCAAACATTTTCTCACACTGACAAGCCTCTTGAAGCCGAGGACTGGCTTCGAGATATGGAGAGGAAATTAATTATTGCAAAGTGTTCAGATCTCGATAAAGTACTATATGCTCCACACTATCTCACAGGAGCAGCCGCATCGTGGTGGGAGAATTTTCTGCACATGCATCCCAACGAAAATGACATAACCTGGGATGATTTCAAGGAAGGTTTCCGTGGTGCACATATTCCTAAGAGTATTATGAAAATCAAGAAGAGAGAATTTGATGACCTCAAACAAAGGAACATGATAGTGTCAGATTACAACAGTCAATTTACCCTATTATCCCGCTACGCCAATGAGGAGCGTATGACTGAAATCAAGAAGATGGAGAAATTCCTTGACGGTCTGGCGCCCGCACTTAAATGCCAACTGGTCGTGCACACTTTTCCTGATTTTAAAACGCTGGTGGACAAGGCCATTACTCTGGAAAATGAGAGACGCAGTCTGGAAGATATCCGCAAGCGAAAAAGGGACCAGACTAATCACACTCGCAATCACCGAAGCAAGATAGATTTTAAAAAGGGTGGGACACCCAAATTCTCATCCAATGTCTCACGCCCA
>NW_021309038.1:0-709 GCF_002162155.2 Triticum dicoccoides
CGGCGTGCCGTGGCGGAGGCGGCGGCCGGTGTGAGGGACGGCGGCGCGGGAGGGCCGGAGGCGCGGGGGCGCGGCCGGGCGCGGCAACCGGCGGCGGCGATGTGACGGCGCCCGCGAAGGGCGGCGAGGGGCGGCGGAGGGCGACGCCGGCGCGGGGCGGCACCCGCGGCGGCGGCCGGCGACGGGCGCGGGGCGCGGGTGTCACATCCCTGGTCCTGTTATGCACTAGGCTAGGCCTCATGTGAGCATCATGTTTTAATTCAAATGAAATTTGAATTGAGGGATTTTCAAAGCCTCGGAAACCTTCTAAAAATGATCAACATTAAAATCTCCTCAAAGAAGTCCAAGAAAATGTTCCTCTTAGTCTCTGAAAATATTGCAAAGGGGTAAAACTCAAAACAATATTTTTGGTATCTCAGAGTTAATTATTTTAGGCCTTTGAATTAAATAAATAGCTATTTGCATTGGATATATATTTGATATATAAATAATATATGTCCAATAATTACTGGAACATTTTATGTGGTTTGGTATATTTTAACTCTAGCCACATAACTATTTTCAGGATTTTATAAAATGGTTTAGTATTTTACTAGACTAAAACAACACAAAACAAAATAGATAAATAAAAACAGAAATAGAAAGAGAGAGAAGGACTACCTGGCGCTCACCTCTCAGCCCACCTGGCCCAGCTCCTCCAGCCGGCCCA
>NW_021309039.1:0-776 GCF_002162155.2 Triticum dicoccoides
CTTTCCGTGACCCTCTATACTCTTTTGCACATGATATGCGGGTGAAATGATGATACCATGCCAAGTAGAAACATTTTCATAGTTCATTTTGTAGTGATTTTCAATTTCACGGTCATTTAGCTCTCTAAACAATTAGGTAAATGACTGAAAGCCAACAAATGATGTCAGAACATGTTGGAAATTGATGACGTCGCTTTGAATGCTGCATACTAAACACAAAAGAAGTCTGGAGTTGAAATAAGTTTAAAAAACATTGAAGTGCCCGTGTAACAGATGAGTTCTCGTCCAAAACCCTGATACTCCGAAAGAGATTGTCCAGTTTGTACATGAAGTGCGTCCAGTTTTTGCCGTGACCCTCTCTACTCTTTCGCACATGCTATGCGGGTGAAATGATGATACCATGCCAAGTTTCAACATTTTCACAGTTTATTTTGTAGTGATTTTCAATTTCACGGTCATTTAGCTCTCTAAACAATTAGGTAAATGACAGGAAAAAAACAAATGATGTCAGAACATGTTGGAAATTGATGACGTCGCTTTGAATGCTGCATACTGAACACAAAAGAAGTCCGGAGTTCAAATAAGTTTAAAAAACATTGAAGTGCCCATGTAACAGATGAGTTCTCTTCCGAAACCCTTCTCCGAAAGAGATTGTCCAGTTTGTATAGGAAGTGCGTCCAGTTTTTGCCGTGACCCTCTCTACTCTTTCGGACATGCTATGCGGGTGAAATGATGATACCATGCCAAGTTTAAACATTTTCATAGTTCATTTTGTA
>NW_021309039.1:786-1416 GCF_002162155.2 Triticum dicoccoides
TGCATACTGAACAGAAAAGAAATCCGGAGTTCAAATAAGTTTAAAAAACATTGAAGTGCCCGTGTAACAGATGAGTTCTCGTCCTAAACCTTGATACTCCGAAAGAGATTGTCCAATTTGTACACGAAGTGCGTCCAGTTTTTGCCGTGTCCCTCTCCACTCCTTCGCACATGCTATGCGGTTGAAATGATGATACCATGCCAACTTTCAACATTTTCATAGTTCATTTTGTAGTTATTTTCAATTTCACGATCATTTAGCTCTCTAAACAATTAGGTAAATGACTGAAAAACAACAAATGATGTCAGAACATGTTGGAAATTGATGATGTCGCTTTGAATGCTGCATACTGAACACAAAAGAAGTCCGGAGTTCAAATAAGTTTAAATAACATTGAAGTGCCCGTGTAACAGATGAGTTCTCATCCGAAACCCTTCTCCGAAAGAGATTGTCCAGTTTGTACACGAAGTGCGTCCAGTTTTTGCTGTGACCCTCTCTGCTCTTTCGCACATGATATGCGGGTGAAATGATGATACCATGCCAGGTTTCAACATTTTCACAGTTTATTTTGTAGTGATTTTCAATTTCACGGTCATTTAGCTCTCTAAACAATTAGGTAAATGACTGAAA
>NW_021309039.1:1426-2142 GCF_002162155.2 Triticum dicoccoides
GGTCATTTAGCTCTCTAAACAATTAGGTAAATGACCGAAAAACAACAAATGATGTCAGAACATGTTGGAAATTGATGACGTCGCTTTGAATGCTGCATACTGAACACAAAAGAAGTCCGGAGTTCAAATAAGTTTAAAAAACATTGAACTGCCCGTGTAACAGATGAGTTCTCATCTGAAACCCTGATACTCCGAAAGAGTTTGTCCAGTTTGTACACGAAGTGCATCCAGTTTCTGCCGTGACCCTCTCTACTCTTTCGCACATGCTATGCGGGTGAAATGATGATACAATGCCAAGTTTCAACATTTTCAGAAGTCATTTTGTAGTGATTTTCAATTTCACGGTCATTTAGCTCTCTAAACAATTAGGTAAATGACCGAAAAACAACAAATGATGTCAGAACATGTTGGAAATTGATGATGTCGCTTAGAATGCTGCATACTAAACACAAAAGAAGTCCGGAGTTCAAATAAGTTTAAAAAACATTGAAGTGCCCGTGTAACAGATGAGTTCTCATCCGAAACCCTGATACTTCGAAAGAGTTTGTCCAGTTTGTACATGAAGTGCGTCCATTTTTTGCCGTGACCCTCTCTACTCTTTCGCACATGCTATGCGGGTGAAATGATGATACCATGCCAAGTTTCAACATTTTCAGAAGTCATTTTGTAGTGATTTTTCAATTTCACGGTCATTTAGCTCTCTAAACAATTAGGTA
>NW_021309039.1:2152-3100 GCF_002162155.2 Triticum dicoccoides
GAGTTCAAATAAGTTTAAAAAACATTGAACTGCCCGTGTAACAGATGAGTTCTCGTCCAAAACCCTGATACTCCGAAAAAGATTGTCCAGTTTGTACATGAAGTGCGTCCAGTTTTTGCCGTGACCCTCTCTACTCTTTCGAACATGCTATTCGGGTGAAATGATGATACCATTCCAAGTTTCAACATTTTCACAGTTCATTTCGTAGTGATTTTCAATTTCACGGTCATTTAGCTCTCTAAACAATTAGGTAAATGACTGAAAAACAACAAATGATGTCAGAACATGTAGGAAATTGATGACGTCGCTTTGAATGCTGCATACTGAACACAAAAGAAGTCCGGAGTTCAAATAAGTTTAAAAAACATTGAAGTGCCCGTGTAACAAATGAGTTCTCATCCGAAACCCTTCTCCGAAAGAGATTGTCCAGTTTGTACACGAAGTGCGTCCAGTTTTTGCCGTGACCCTCTCTACTCTTTCGCACAAGCTATGCGGGTGAAATGATGATGCCATGCCAAGTTTCAACATTTGCACAGTTCATTTTGTAGTGATTTTTAATTTCACGATCATTTAGCTCTCTAAACAATTAGGTAAATGACTGAAAAACAACAAATGATGTCAGAACATGTTGGAAATTGATGACGTGTCTTTGAATGCTGCATACTAAACACAAAAGAAATCCGGAGTTCAAATAAGTTTAAAAAACATTGAAGTGCCCGTGTAACAGATGAGTTCTCGTCCTAAACCTTGATACTCCGAAAGAGATTGTCCATTTTGTACATGAAGTGTGTCCAGTTTTTGCCCTGTCCCTCTGCACTCCTTCGCACATGCTATGCGGTTGAAATGATGATACCATGCCAACTTTCAACATTTTCATAGTTCATTTTGTAGTGATTTTCAATTTCACGATCATTTAGCTCTCTAAACAATTAGGTAAATGACTGAAAA
>NW_021309040.1:0-1253 GCF_002162155.2 Triticum dicoccoides
TTGATGAGAACATGACTACCTTGGATATGACCAAAAATATTGCATATATGCATATTTGTCAGGTGATTTCTAGTGCAAACTATTCAATAATCTATTTATGTTATCCAGAACAAAAATACTTCACACACTTTTGTGTTTTGTCTAATTGCAGGTGTATGGGACATTTGTACAATCCACATATGAAGATAAGGAAGAAAGAGATGTTTATTTGCTGTCCAAAAAGTTCTCTCACGTCACTTTTGGCCCAAGAGAAGATAGAGTCCAAGTCTCTCACGTTCTGGATTCAGATTCGGACTGCACAGACATACCTGACTCAAAATGCACACAAGTTTTTCATACGGACTCCGAATTGGGTGATTCTTTTTTTGTTGGAAACTAGATTTCGTGCACTTTCCAACCCAATTGGAATCACCTTCAAATTCGTCCGGAGCGTTGAGTTGTGGACGAAACAATCTGATGCTGCAGCAGAAGCCAAGTCAAACTACAAGTACAAAGGTGTTACATCACCTCCACTTGGGCTCATTGGCCTTGTACGACCTAGATTTAGTTTTAGGCTGCCTTGGGACGTCCTCCCACCTCCTTGGCCGCCACCCCTTGCTCCTATATAAGTAGATCCATCTAGTAGCTTTTTCCTTGGGATTTGTTTAGTTAAAAGTTAGCCATTGCAACTTCGTGTACTTCGTTTGTGTCCAACGACCAGACCAAGACCGCTTACGGATCCCCACCTTTATCAATACTTCATATATACTCGCAATATTCAGATTGCTTTTATCATATTCTTGCTTGTTCTTCGTTTGCTCGCAGGAAACAGACCCTCGTGGTCAGGTTGATCGTGCTCCGGCGTGGTCAATAACCTCTCGGAGTTGGTTTAGCGATTGCTAAGGCGCGACGTCCTCGCACGTTCGTAGTCGGATCGTCAAAGTCGACTTCCACCAAAGCGATATCCATCATCTCATCGAAAGACGGGACACCTTTGCCTCTATCAAGTGGTATCAGTTTTCAGGTTGCTCGGTGAGAATTTCCAGTTTTCCTAGATTAGATTTATTTTCTTACCTATTGTCCAAGAAAAAGCCACAAAAAAGAGTTAGATCTATTCATCCTTGGTCCAAGCCAGTCTGAGCCTTTGCAATTTTCTTTTCATTGCTTGCATAGTTGAATCATCGGTTGCATCGTCGTGTCGAGTTGCTGGTCTTAGTGTCTAGTTCCTTTAGAGTTTCGAGTTCTGTTCACATTAGTCACGCAGCCGCTGCATC
>NW_021309041.1:0-1025 GCF_002162155.2 Triticum dicoccoides
GCGTTCAAGTGAACGGGGTTGATGGAGTCGTACTCGTCGTGATTCAGATCACCGATGATCCTAGTGCCGAACGGACGGCACCTCCGCGTTCAACACACGTACAGCTCGACGATGTCTCCCACGCCTTGATCCAGCAAGGAGAGAGGGAGAGGTTGAGGAAGACTCCATCCAGCAGCAGCACAACGGCGTGGTGGTGATGGAGGAGCGTGGCAATCCTGCAGGGCTTCGCCAAGCACCTACGGGAGAGGAGGAGGTGTCACGGGAGGGAGGGAGGCGCCAAGGGCTCAGGTGTGGATGCCCTCCCTCCCCTCCACTATATATAGGGGCAGGGGAGAGGGGGAAGGCGCAGCCTTGCCCCCTACTCCAAGAAAGGGGTGCGGCTAAGGAGGGGGGAGGAGTCCATCCTCCCCAAGGCACCTCGGAGGTGCCTTCCCCCTTTAGGACTCTCCCCTTTTTCTTTTATCTTGGCGCATGGGCCTCTAGGGGCTGGTGCCCTTGGCCCATGTAGGCCAAGGCGCACCCCCTACAGCCCATGTGGCCCCCGGGGCAGGTGGCCCCACCCGGTGGGCCCCCGGGACCCTTCCGGTGGTCCCGGTACAATACCGATGACACCGAAACTTGTCCTGATGGCCGAAACAGGACTTCCTATATATAAATCTTTACCTCCGGACCATTCCGGAACTCCTCGTGACGTCCGGGATCTCATCCGGGACTCCGAACAACATTCGGTAACCACATACAAACTTCCTTTATAACCCTAGCGTCATCGAACCTTAAGTGTGTAGACCCTACGGGTTCGGGAGACATGCAGACATGACCGAGACGTTCTCCGGTCAATAACCAACAGCGGGATCTGGATACCCATGTTGGCTCCCACATGTTCCACGATGATCTCATCGGATGAACCACGATGTCAAGGACTCAATCGATCCCGTATACAATTCCCTTTGTCTAGCGGTATGGTACTTGCCCGAGATTCGATCGTCGGTATACCGATACCTTGTTCAATCTCGTTACCGGCAAGT
>NW_021309042.1:0-1636 GCF_002162155.2 Triticum dicoccoides
TACTGGGCAAAACCACGTACGAGGCGCACCCCACGTACACGGACCCTTACAGTGACCCGTGAACGGGTTATACGTGGACACGGGAAAAAAGTGCCCGACGCCCGTCGTGGACGTATGTGGACGCAAGCCATAAAAAAGTGGGAAAAACCACGTACGTAGCACATCCCACGTACACGGACCCTTACACAGACCCGTGAACGGATTATACGGGGACACGGAAAAAAGTGACCGACGCCCATCGTGGACAACTGTCGATGCGTGCCATGGAAAACTGGGCAAAACCAGGTACGAGGCACACCCCACCTACACGGACTCTTAAACGGACCCGTGAATGGGCTACACGGGGACACGGGAAAGAATTGCCAAGTTCCGTCGTGGACAGAAGTGAACATGTGGCATGGAAAACTGGGCAAAACTACGTACGAGGCACACCACACGTACACGGACCCTTACATGGATCCGTGAATGGGCTATACGGGGTCACGGGAATAAATGGCAGACGCCCGTTGTGGACGGAAGTGGACGCGCGCCATGGAATACTGGGCGAAACCATGTACGAGGCCCACCCCACGTACACGGACCCTTACAGTGACCCGTGAACGGGTTACACGGGGACACGGGAAAAAGTGCCCAACGCTCGTCGTGGACGGAAGTGGACGCAAGCCATAGAAAAGTGGGCAAAACCACGTATGTGGCACACCCCACATACACGAACCCTTACACGGACCCATGAATGGGCTATACGGGGACACGGGAAAAAAGTGACCGACGCCCGTCATGTACAGCAGTGGACGCGGGCCATGGAAAACTGGGCAAAAGCACGTACTAGGCACACCCCAGGTACACGGACGCTTAGACAGACCCGTGAACGGGTTATACGAGGACACGGGAAAAAAGTGCCCGATGCCCGTCGTGGACGGAAGTGGACGCGCGGCATGGAAAACTGGGCAAAACCACGTACGACGCACACGCCACGTACACGGACCCTTACACAGACCCGTGAACGCGCTATACCGGGTCACGGGAAAAAATGGCCGACGCCCATCATGGACGGAAGTGGATGCGCGCCATGGAAAACTGGGTAAAATCACTTACGAGGCACATCACACGTACAGGGACCATTACACGGACCTGTGAACGGGCTATACGGGTCACGGGAATAAATGGCAGACGCCCGTTGTGGACGGAAGTCGACGCGCTCCATGGAATACTGGGCGAAACCATGTACGAGGCGCACCCCACATACACGGACCCTTACAGTGACCCATGAACGGGTTATACGGGGACACGGGAAAAAAGTGCCTGACGCCCGTCGTGGACGGAAGTGGATGCAAGCCATAGAAAAGTGGGCAAAGCCACGTACGTGGCACACCCCACATACACGGACCTTTACAAGGACCCGCGAACGGGCTATACGGGGACACGGGAAAAAAGTGACCGACCCCTGTCATGGACACCAGTGGACGCGCGCCATGGAAAACTGGGTAAAACCACATACCAGGCACACCCCAGGTACACGAACACTTAGACGGACCCGTGAACGGGTTATACGGGGACACGGGAAAAAAGTGCCCAATGCCCATCGTGGACGGAAGTGGACGAGCGGCATGGAAAACTAGGCAAAACCACGTACGAG
>NW_021309043.1:0-2401 GCF_002162155.2 Triticum dicoccoides
TCCGATGAGTTGTGAGTAGTTTACCACAGACCTTCGGGTCCATAGTTATTAGCTAGATGGCTTCTTCTCTCTTTTTGGATCTCAATACCATGTTCTCCCCCTCTCTTATGGAGATCTATTTGATGTAACTCTTTTTGCGGTGTGTTTGTCGAGATCCGATGAATTGTGGGTTATGATCAAGTTTATCTATGAGAAATATTTGAATCTCCTCTTCCCAATCTCCTCCGCTCTTTTTCGCTTGCCTTTTTCTGTTTGCTTGTATGTTAGATCGTTTACCTCGTCATAATGGCTAGTTCCTTATCCACTCCTTGTCTCCCGAGTTTGAAGTTCTTCACTTTAAGCAAAGGCAAGGGGAAAATTTAAAAGATGCTTCATATAGGATGATGGAATCTTATCGCAATTGCACCCTAGAGGTCAATTTTAGAATTCTTCTTCGCAATTTTTATGTTGGGCTAAACATGACGCATAGACAACTCTTGGACTGCATTGCCAAGGGAAATTTTATTGAAATTGATCCTAGTATTGCGCATGAAATTATAGAGGGAATAGTGGGGACACTACCTCAAAAGGGAGGACCACATCCTACCCAAGAATAAACACAAGTGTTTGGAAAGATTTGCGAAGTAACAAAAATATTACAAAAGTCTCTTGAGCCTCTTAAAAGTGTTAGCGGAAATCTTCACCACATGAATATGTTGATTACTCTTTGCAATAAGCGGTTGGATTCTTTAGATCTAAAAATTTCCGAGTATGAAGGGAAACGTAAAGAACCTCCCGGATTCGAGCATGACTCCGCTAAAAATTAAAAATTAAAGATGGCACTACTTAGATCTATCTTCGCTTTTATGCCTAGCCAGGGGCGTTAAACGATAGCGCTAGTTGGGAGGCAATCGAATTTTATTTGTGTTTTTTGTTTTTGTTTCTGTTCAGTAATAAATTTTGCATCTACCTTCTGTTTAGATGTGTTTTTATGTTTTAATTAGTGTTTGTGCCAAGTAGAACCTATAGGATAACCTATGGTGATAGTTAATTTGATTCTGCTGAAAAATAGAAACTTTGCGCTCACAAAATTAGTTTTGTTAAACCACATAAACGTTATTTTGTGTTGATTGTTTTTGCTGATGATCAATAGACAAATTTTCCAGGACTTCCTATTTTGGTAGGATTTGTAGAGTTCCATAAGTTTGCGTTAGTTACAGATTGCTACAAACTGTTCTGTTTTTGACAGATTCTGTTTTTCGTGTGTTGTTTGCTTATTTTGATGCATCTATAGCTAGTATTAAGTGGTATGAACCATAGAGATGTTGAAATACAGTAGGTTTAACACCAATATAAATAAATAATGAGTTTATTACCGTACCTTATGTGGTGGTTTTGCATTCTTTCACTAACGGAGCTTATGAGATTTCCTGTTGAGTTTTGTGTTGTGAAGTTTTCAAGTTTTGGGTAAAGATTTGATGGACTATGGAATAAGGAGTGACAAAAGCCTAAGCTTGGGGATGCCCATGGCACCCCAAGATATTCAAGAATAGCCAAAAGCCTAAGCTTGGGGATTCCCCCGGAAGGCATCCCCTCTTTCGTATTCATTCACTAGTAACTTTACTTGGAGCTATATTTTTATTCGCCACATGATATGTGTTTTGCTTGGAGCGTCATGTATGATATTAGTATTTGCTTTTTAGTTTACCACAATCATCCTAGCTGTACACACCTTTCGGGAGAAGCCTACTTGATTGAAATTTATTAGAATACTCTATGTGCTTCCCTTATATCTTTTGAGCTAGATAGTTTTTGCTCTAGTGCTTCACTTATATCTTTTAGAGCACGACGGTAGCTTAATTTTGTAGAAATTGCTAGTCTCTCATGCTTCACTTTATTTTGAGAGTCTTTTAGAACAGCATGATATTTGTTATGGTTATAAAATTGGTCCTAGAATGGTAGGCATCCAAGTTGGGTATAATAAAAACTATCATAGGAAGTGAATTGGATGCTATGATCAATTTGATACTTGATAATTGTTTTGAGATATGGAGGTAGTAATATTAAAGTCATGCTAGTTGGGTGATTATGAATTTAAAGAACGCTTGTGTTGAAGTTAGTAAGTCCCGTAGCATGCACGTATGGTTAAAGTAGTGTAACAAATTTGAAACATGAAGTGTACTTGGATTGTGCATCCTTATGAGTGGCGGTCGGGGACGAGCGATGGTCTTTTCCTACCAATCTATCCCTCTAGGAGCATGCGCGTAGTGCTTGGTTTTTGAAGACTTCTAAATTTTTGCAATAAGTATATGAATTCTTTTGACTAATGTTGAGTCCATGGATTATACGCACTTTTACCTTTCCACCATTGCTAGCCTCTTCGGTACTGTGCATTGCCCTTTCTCACCTTGAGAGTTGGTGC
>NW_021309044.1:0-1417 GCF_002162155.2 Triticum dicoccoides
GAAATATGCCCTAGAGGCAATAATAAAAGTATTATTATATTTCATTGTTCATGATAATTGTCTTTTATTCATGCTATAACTGTATTATCCGGAAATCGTAATACACGTGTGAATACTTAGACCACACTATGTCCCTGGTAAGCCTCTAGTTGACCAGCTCGTTATGATCAACAGATAGTCATGGTTTCCTGACTATGGACATTGGATGTCGTTGATAACGGGATCACATCATTAGGAGAATGATGTGATGGACAAGACCCAATCCTAAGCATAGCATAAAAGATCGTGTAGTTCGTTTTGCTAGAGCTTTGCAAGTGTCAAGTATCTCTTCCTTCGACCATGAGATCGTGTAACTCCCGGATACCGTAAGAGTGCCTTGGGTGTATCAAACGTCACAACGTAACTGGGTGACTATAAAGGTGCATTACAGGTATCTCCGAAAGTAGCTGTTGGGTTGACACAGATCGAGACTGGGATTTGTCACTCCGTATGACGGAGAGGTATCTCTGGGCCCACTCGGTAATGCATCATCATAATGAGCTCAATGTGACCAAGGTGTTGGACACGGGATCATGCATTACGGTACGAGTAAAGTGACTTGCCGGTAACGAGATTGAACAAGGTATTGGGATACCGACGATCGAGTCTCGGGCAAGTAACGTACCGATTGACAAAGGGAATTGCATACAGGGTTTGATCGAATCCTCGACATCGTGGTTCATCCGATGACAACATCGAGGAGCATGTGGGAGCCATCATGGGTATCCAGATCCCGCTGATGGTTATTGACTGAGAGCGTTTCGGTCATGTCTGCATGTCTCCCGAACCCGTAGGGTCTACACACTTAAGGTTCGGTGACGCTAGGGTTATGAAGATATGGATATGCAGAAACCCGAATGTTGTTCGGAGTCCCGGATGAGATCCCGGACGTCACGAGGAGTTCTGGAATGGTCCGGAGGTAAAGAATTATATATAGGAAGTGCTATTTCGGGCATCGGGACAAGTTTCGGGGTTATCAATATTGTACCGGGACCACCGGAAGGGTCCCGGGGGTCCACCGGGTGGGGCCACCTGTCCCGGGGGGCCACATGGGCTGTAGGGGGTGCGCCTTGGCCATCATGGGCCAAGGGCACCAGCCCCTATAGGCCCATGCGCCTAGGGTTTCCCCCTAGGAGGAGTCCTAGTGGTGGAAGGCACCCCTAGGTGCCTTGGGGGGGAGGGAAACCTCCCCTAGGCCGCCGCCCCCCCTAGTAGATCTCATCTACTAGGGCCGGCGCCCCCCTGGCACCCCTATATATAGTGGGGGAGAGGAGGGACTTGATACACCAGCCCCTGGCGCCTCCACCTCCCCCCGTTACGTCTCTCCCTCGTAGTCTCGGCGAAGCCCTGCTGCTGTGACGCCCTGCATCCACCACCA
>NW_021309045.1:0-936 GCF_002162155.2 Triticum dicoccoides
TTTTTTTGAATTTATTTGAACTCCATAGTTTTTCTGTGTTCAAAATGCACCATTCAAAGCCACATCATCAATTTTCAACCCTTTCTGACTTCTTTTGTTATTTTTCATGCATTTACTGATTATTTTGAGCTATAAGACCATGAAATTGAAAAGCATTTGAAATGAACTCTGAAAAGGTTGAAAGGTTGCATGGTATCATCATTTCACCCACATAGCATGTGCAACAAAGTAGAGAGGGTTACGGCAAAAACTGGATGCACTTCGTGTACAAAACGGACAATCTCTTTCGAAGTATCAGGGTTTCATACGGAAACTCGTCTGTTACAAAGGGATTTCATTTTTTGAACTTATTTCAACTCCATAGTTTTTCTGTGTTCAAAATGCACCATTCAAAGCCACGTCATCAATTTTCAACCCTTTCTGACTTCATTTGTTATATTTCATGCATTTACTGATTATTTTGAGCTATAAGACCATGAAAATGAAAAGCATTTGAAATGAACTCTGAAAAGGTTGAAAGTTGGCATGGTATCACCATTTCACCCACATAGCATGTGCAAGAAAGTAGAGAGGGTTACGGCAAAAATTGGATGCACTTCGTGTACAAAACGGACAATCTCTTTCGAAGTATCAGGGTTTCATACGGAAACTCGTCTGTTACAAAGGGATTTCATTTTTTTGAATTGATTTGAAATCCATGGTTTTTCTGTGTTCAAAATGGACCATTCAAAGCCACATCATCAATTTTCAACCCTTTCTGACTTCATTTGTTATTTTTCATGCATTTACTGATTATTTTGAGCTATAAGACCATGAAATTGAAAAGCATTTCAAATGAACTCTGAAAAGGTTGAAAGTTGGCATGGTATCATCATTTCACCCACATAGCATGTGCAAGAAAGTAGAGAGGGTTACGGCAAAAACTGGATGCACTTC
>NW_021309046.1:0-2529 GCF_002162155.2 Triticum dicoccoides
GATAGTTGACGAAGTAGACAAAATGCTCGGAGTTGGAACAGAGATATTTGAAGACCTCGAAGACTTTGTTAAAACAGGCAAGCAGCCATTTGACCATGTCTATGAAACCCTTTTTATGCATTTCATATAGCACTTTATTATTGTTGCATCAGAATCATGATGAGATGGTAGCCACTTTGGTGGGTTGCCTTCATTTCCTCCTTGTTGATACTTGCATTGTGCATGACCCTACCTTCTTATGAGGGTTATGCCGGTGGGAGTAGAGAGGATGCTAAAGTTGTGGCTACGCAAAAAGGGACGGGAATATGCATGGTGATGGAGACAAAGTATTTTTCAAAAGACTTTTCGAAAACCCCCATCGGGTGCCACTTATGCCCGGGGGAGATGATGGGTTGGGTAACCACTTGATGACGAACTGGTGTACCGAGGCAAGTGTGTGTGTGTTGTTTTTCAAAACGGATTGGTTTAAGTTGCGACCGTTATTCCAACCTTACATGCGCAACCACTCTACCCTTGTATGGGAAAGGGCATTATTGATTACCTATGCCGATACTAGCTTGGAGCCCGCATTACTAGTGATGGGAGAGTTGTTGGTGCGCTCTCTCGGGACGGGGTCGTGCCAGGTAGGGCGGCCATGACTGTTTTCACAGGGCACCGGATACACCGTTGTGTCCCCTCTCGGATGTTACGATCTCGAGTGAGTCTCGTATGATGTACATCGTGAGGATACGGAACAACGAGTGGACTCCTTGTTAGTGTCGTCTAGGGAAAGATAGTGATCGGGTGCTTACCCCGGGTACTTGAGGTACCGCGGGTCGTGGATGACACGGAAGTTCCCCGGATCTTGTGGGTAAAGTGTGCAACCTCTACAGAGTGTAAAACTATTCGAATAGCCGTGTCCACGGTCAAGGACAGTTGGGTAACCGCTCTTGGGCTACGTCCACATGTTTACAAACCAGTGTATGTGTTTGGATAAGTGGGAAGAACTACTTGGGTCAAGTCAAAGGACTTGACATGATTGAGTTGGATTGATGCCCACTCTATTTATGTTGATATCTGTAACTTGTCCTCATGGTTACTTGAATTCTCCTGATGCATGTCTTACAAGTTGTTGAACATGTCATTGCACTCAAAACTAGCTTTCTGCAAATTTTTTTACCTATATCATGCATTGTTGTATCTTGAGCCAAAACATGGGTTGCTTGCGAGTACATTCAAAGTACTCATTGGCTTGCCACTTGTTATTTTATTGTCCAGGCATGAAAAAAATCAGGATATGATGAAGAATACTTCGGTGAAGAACATGCGAGCTAGGACGCTTCCCAGTCAGAATGCCTGTAGGGTTAAGGCAGATGGCTTGGGTCCAAGTTGTTATTGAAGATTTCCGCTGCGATGATACACTCAAGACTTGACCATAATGGTCCTACTTGTGTAAAACGGTATGTATGGATGTAAGACTCTTGTTATTCAGCTTCTGTGTGTTCAGTGAGCATTGATCTCTGGGATCACTGTACACGTGCATTCGGTGATCTCGACTTATGAGTCAGGGTCCCCACAGTAGGCCTATATAAACCCCCCAGGGCACCCATGCAGGGGGATCCTTTTCCAGTAGTTCTAGACACCACATCGAGAGGGGAAGCGGGCTTGCCTTGCCCTTCTTCATCCTTTCACCGAACAGCTCAAGGAGCCTCCTGTAGCTACATGTCGATCTAGTGACCATGCGGAGACCCCGCAGAGCAGTAGTAAGGCTGTTATCTCCACGGAGAGCCCCGAAGCTGGGTAAGATCCGCCGGCGTGCATGTCTTCGCCTTATCCCGTTTCCAGGCACCGGCGATGTTTTATTGGCTCCCACAATGATAAGCCATCCGTTGGCATAAGTCGCACCAACCACCCGACACCAATCTTTGCTCTGATTTTGTACATAATAGCATATGTAGTCGTGTACAAAATAGATTCAAATTTAGCTCCTCCATTCCAAAATAATCGTAGTTATAGGATTTTCAAGTGTCAAAATTTCAACAAGAAGCGGATAATTTAATGAGGTTTTCAAACATACAAGGTCAAATATAACATTGTATATTTAGGTCAATCCTCATAGTTCAAGAGTACTCTAAACGTGAATGCTTGTGTTTCAAAATTTCAAACAAAGCACCAAAAGAGCCTCTACTCGCCCAAAACCGCATGAGACCAATGTTTGGTAGTACAAGGAAATTACTTTTCTAATAACTCCAACCCGTGAAACCTACCGGCCCGACGTCCAAAGGTCTAAACCGGGGCAGGTTTGTAGCTTCATCTAGACGCCACGCAACCGCATTCGAAAAAACATTCATACACAATGGCCGCCTAAGCACACATGCGCGCGGCCGAAATCGCTCCCGCCCACTATTTGGGTCACCTGGGATTACCATCCTACCCCCGACCCGCAGTAGGTCCGAAATTTAAGAGGGGGGAAAAGTTTGTACTTTCCCCAAATTTCAAACAAGCGCGTCCCATTTCTGTTCAAAAAAGCAAAAAACAAGCTCGTCCCTG
>NW_021309047.1:0-1164 GCF_002162155.2 Triticum dicoccoides
TTTCAGAAACACCAACAAAGTCCAACAACTTTATAATGTTTTAGAAAAAGAAAGACGTCAAGCAAATATGTGCTTTGATGCGAAGCAAATTTGAGAGAGAGAGAGAGAGAGAGAGAGAGGAGGTTGAGGGAGAGAGGGAGAGGGAGAGGGAGAGGGGGATGGAGAGGGAGAGGGAGATGGCCTTGCCGCCATCTTAACTTCTGCCCCTGTTTTGTTAATTGACCAGGCATGGCCGCACATCAGTTGTGCTTGCCTTCTTGCCATCCTCATTGCTGCCATCCATGCCTTGTGTGTCTGTCTTGTTCGGATGTATGGCTAGTAGCTCGCTTCTTGCTACGTACCATGGCAGCCTTAATTAGATGTTATCTCAGATGCTTTCTTAGACCTGTATTCAAGGTGAAGTCATTCCTTTTCTGTAAACAGTCTGTGCGACTCATGTATTATCACTGGTGGAAAAAGGGCCTTTGGTCGCGGTTCGCAACTGCCATTAGTCGCGGTTGCGCAACCGCGACCAAACAGGCGCGACTAAAGGCGCCCCCCCCCCTTTAGTCGCGGTTGCTTAAGAACTGCGACTAAAGGCCCGTCCACGTGGGTGCCAGGCGGCCGTCGGGGCGGAGGACCTTTAGTCGCGGTTCTTCTGGCCAACCGCGACTAAAGGCCTCCGCAGGTTTAGGGTTTTAGCCCCCCCCCCCTAAACTTGTTTTCTGTTTAATTGGTATTGTTTTATTTCTTTTGTGCTTTATTTTAATTTTGAAGGAGTTTCACATATTCTACGGTACTACATACATGCATATCAATGTACAATTTCAAACAAATTTGAAATTAGAACCAAAAAGAATTCAAGAGGAATATACAATATATATTCAATATCATCGGATGACCATATACAATTTTGAACAAGTTTCCATACATAATTTAATGCATATAAAGTTCTACGTCCTCGTAATGGTGTTCTCCTTTAGGATGGAGGACTTCCCTCCTGAACCATCCAGCTAGTTCCTCTTGAAGTGGTCGGAAGCGAGCTTCTGGACTAAGCATCATCCGGAGGTTATTCCTCTGAGCATTGGTATCACTCGGAACCCGCCGCTCAGAGGTGTATCTCCGGATCATCTCACAGACATAGTATGCACATAGATTGGTCCCCGCTGGCTGAATATCCTCACC
>NW_021309048.1:0-4543 GCF_002162155.2 Triticum dicoccoides
ACTTCTTGTACTGCGATGAGCAGGGCCACCGCCAGCCCCATGAGCGGTGTGGTGTGTTTAAGTACAACCTCATCGACAACATGACAGAGTTCATCGAGTGGCTACCCCAAGGATGGGACTACGAAATGTGCACGTGGCTCATACCCCAGCCCACCATTGCTCCAATTCATCAGGTTCTAGTTACTACTCCAAGAAGTAATAACATGATTCACATTAAAACACTTTGCCCTTGATTTAGGGTGTTGGTGGGTGACTTTGTCAATCTCAAGATTTG
Source organism: Triticum dicoccoides (assembly GCF_002162155.2). NCBI lineage: Eukaryota > Viridiplantae > Streptophyta > Magnoliopsida > Poales > Poaceae > Triticum > Triticum dicoccoides. Next base: position 275 of record NW_021309048.1, read on the forward strand.
CTGGCTCAGTATTTTGTAAGTGCTCACATGTGTAGGATCTGTGTGTATGTTTATAAGGGTGAGTTTTGTAATATGAGCATCTGTGTTTGTAATATGTTTATAAAAAGGGTGTGGCTAGATCTCAGTCCAAGTCTTAGTCAAGTGACAAAACATATAAAAAGAAGAAAGGCAAAATTTAAGATATTTTTTTTACGGATCTCCACATAAGATCTCACAAATATAGAATTGACTGAGACTTGGTTAAGTCCCAGTCGACTGGGATTTAGCAATCCCGTTCTAAAATAAAGGTGCTTGTTCCCTTTTAAAAAAAAGTTGTTGCTATGTGACCTACCTCTCAATGTGATCCGAATATGACAATCGATGTCGGAGAGCTGCAGATGTTTGCTTCCATTTGATGGTTTGTATATATCAGTTGAGAAATTAAGAGGATTGCAGATCGCAAATTGTTGTTTTGTGCATAGAGCAGAAACTAGAGATCTTGCAATGGAATCCTGTTGCATTTTGGAGTTTTCAAGTACTTCTCGTCTAAACTAAGAGTATACGATTTTTTTTCTCTACTACTATTAAACAATCAAACAAGAACTTTCTTAAGTGCATCCCACAATTAGCCCCATAACACCGCACGGATCATAAACACAATACGATTAGACCCACAAATCTTAATCTAACGGTCATCCTTGATCTAATAGCTTCATAGGGGTAGGGTGTGCGTGTGTGCGTTCATAGGGGTGAGTGTATGCGCGTGTATATGAGCGCTTGTGTCTGTATTGATGCTCAAAAAAAAAGAATCACTTAACTATATAATTTAAATTTATGATATCTCATACAATGTTTAGCACAAGAAAATGTGTATGTAACCAGCCGGCAAGACTTGTTAGCTATCATAAAACCAACAATCATCAACAATAAAAAAGTTAATTTGTACGTCAGTTGTAGGCTGTAAAAAAGATGGTATATACTATACAGTACTACGTGGCAACTAGAGCCGGGTGGAGTACGTACGTGAAAGAGCTTTTTTTTTTGACAGTACGCGAAAGAACTTAGGCATATAAAACCGGCTGATTCCGCAACTAACGTGCACTCCATCGATCTGGTTTCCACGCCGCCATGGAGAGAAGACGGTGGCTTGACCTACCGCCGGATCTAGCCAGCGAGATCTCGCGCCGACTGCACGATGTCACCAACTTCGTCCACTTCCACGCCGTTTGCAAATCATGGCGTGCCTCGTGGTACCCAACGGCGACGACGACGGTCCAATTCCTGCCATGGCTCCTCGCAGCGGTGAAGGAAGACTCGACGCGCCTCGAGTTGAGATGCGTCCTCTCCGGGTCAAACTACCGCTCGCAGCCGCTGCTGTCCGAGCCCTGGGGGATGTGGGGAATCAGCACCGGCGGCACCGCCCTCTGCTGCCTGACCATTGATAGCCTCCGCCCTAGCCTCCATGACCCTCTCACCAGAGCCACTGCACACCTGCCTCCGCTCCCGCGCGAACTCGGCCTGTGGGGGAAGACGATCAATCCGTACGTCATTATCAACGACGACGGCACAATCCTTCTCTACATCATCTCCTACATCAGCAACATGGTTGGGATTAGGCCCACGGCCAGTTTCAGGGTGGCTCTACTTCGCCCCGGAGACGCAGAGTGGACGATAGTCGAGAGGACCCTCGAGTGCCCCACCTGGTCATCCGAACATGATTTGACGTGTGTCGCATACCAAGGCGGCAAGATCCTGGTCATCATGGAGGCTGGTACATGCCACGTCGTCACACCAAACACCGATGTCACAAGTGACGTGCTTGTCAGGGACGAGAGGGTGTTGCTGCTGGAAGCGTTTTTCGGTGAATCCACCTACGCGTACAACTACGTCTTTAAGTCCCGTGGCGAAATTCTATGGGTGTCGATTCAGACCGGGGAATATTACAGGTATCAGCCGGGGCCAGACCTTCTAGATGTCACGGTTTCAGTGCAGGCACTCCATGAGCCGGCATTGTCAACATTGCAGGCACCGGAGAAGATGACATGGTTGAGGAGGGACGGACATAGTCTAGCCGACCATGTGTTGTTCCTGGGTGCGCGCCATAGCTTCGTTGTGGAGGCGGCGCGGGTGCCCAACGGCCAAGGCGGGTGTGCCTACTTTGTCTACCAAAATAATAGAACCTTTACATTCGGGAAGCGTGGCGTGTTCAGGTGCAACCTCATTGATGGCAAGACCGAGCTAGTACAGCGGCTGCCTCGATGTTGGGACGAGAAGATATGCACATGGTTCAACCCTGCGTCCGTCATTAATCCTCCTCAGGTACCTATACACCAAAAAAAACAGCTCAAATTTTTCAAGTTCTATTTTTCTCATAATAAAATCCTATATAGTTAGTGATCTAATGTTTGCATCAAGCTAATACACCGTACAAGAGTTTAACCTAAACTCTTCATAAGCCTACTCAAATTCGTTTTTCAATAACAAAAATTATCATCACATCAAGCTTATAAAGCCGTAAATGTTCTAACATAGAGTTGATTTTGCACCACCAGGAAATCAGCGAGTGGTCACTGGAACAGCAGCCAAAGATAGCTCCAACAATTTCTAGTCGCCCAACACACACACTTCACATCGAGAGACATCGTGTGCCAAGTTTTAGGTTACTGGTGCGCGGACTGCCTCTCACAGTGAAGAGCACTCAGCTACGACTCTTCTTCAGCCAGCACGGCAAAGTGTCCAGTGCCGAGGTGATCTGCTATAAGAAAACTGGTGCGTCACAGGGCATTGGGAATGTAGCTATACAAATGACACATGCCCATGAGGAAGATGCCCTTGCTGCTCTCAGTGAACTGGTTTTAGATGGATGCCGTCTTGAGGTTAGCTTGGTGAAGGAAGGGCAGCCACGACAGCGTCGGCATCGGCGTCAGCGTAGATATATCTAGAAATCTGAATTTTCATTTTGCATGTTATAAAGCAAATATATAATTATTGCGCATGTTGTATGTGTTGCTGCTCCTAGACCATCGTGCCTTGCAGATCCAGCTGTATTTTTTGGAGTGGTAGTTCAACCTAGCTCGGTAGTACTCCTTTTATGTCGGAAATAAGCAATGTTTTTGACATGACTTCTGTCAAGCATTTAAAACTTTCAGTAGGCATATCATTCTAATTAAGATTGAGGATACATTTTTTTTAGATGAACAGGGAGGCAACCTCCCCGGCTCCATTTCTCATAGAAAAACGAAACCAGCTTGATACAAAGGTCTCAGCCTAAGGCTGTCAAGTCTTTCGAGACTTGAAAACAGAAAAAACTAAAATCTAGGATCTACAAAGCTCCAAGACCAGATGGCTTCCCCGCAGAATTCTATCAGAATTTCTGGGATATCATCAAGTCTGACCTTTTAAAGTTGTTCAATTGTCTTCATGCCAATCGACTTGACCTATTCAGGCTGAATTTTGGCAAGATTGTTTTGTTGCCGAAGATTAAGGAGGCTGAACGGACCCAACAATATAGACCCATATGCCTACTTAATGTCAGCTTCAAAATTTTCACCAAAGTAGCTACGAATAGGTTACACTCGATAGCTGACCATGTTGTTCGGTCATCTCAAACGGCGATCATGCAAGGAAGGAATATACTCCATGGCGTAGTAATCCTGCATGAGACCGTTCACGAGATGCACCGAAAAAACATGAGTGGAGTAGTATTCAAAATTGACTTTGAAAAAGCCTATGATAAGGTTAAATGATCTTTCCTCCAAGAGGCCTTAAGGATGAAAGGTTTCTTCGATAAATGGCGTCAATGGATCCACAATTTTGTAACTGGAGGTAGCGTGGCCATCAAAGTCAAAGATGATGTAGGCCATTACTTTCAGACAAAAAAAGGACTACGACAGGGTGACTCCATGTCCTCAATGCTATTTAACATTGTTGCTGACATGTTGGCCATTCTGGTTGAGCGCGCCAAGCAGGACGGACAGATTGCAGGAGTAGTGCCACACCTTGTGGATGGTGGCCTCTCTATTCTGCAATATGCCGATGACCTGGACCAGGCTCAAAACCTGAAACTCTTGCTTTCAACGTTTGAGCAAATGTCGGGTCTTAAAATTAACTTCCATAAAACCGAACTTTTCTGCTTTGGAGAAGCTGTTGAGGCGGCGGCCGATTATGCTGACCTATTTGTTTAGCACATGGCCATTTCCCTATTAAATATCTGGGAATACCGATTCATTATTGACGTCTCACCATTGCGGAGTGGAAGCATGTAAAGGAGTGGTTAGAGAAACGGTTGAG
>NW_021309048.1:5297-65979 GCF_002162155.2 Triticum dicoccoides
CCCCCCCCCCCTCGAATATTTCGTTCAGGCGGGATTTGACTGGCCCCTGAATTATGTCATGGCATAATCTTTTGTCCCGTCTGGATGCGATTAGCCTGACAGAAGGCCGGGATGTGTTTCGCTGGAACCTTACTACATCATGGTCTTTCACCGTAGACTCTATGTATTGTGCGCTCACGCATTCTGAGGTACTGGGAGTAATAATAAGAAAATTTGGAGGTCGAAGATACCACTAAAAGTTAAACTCTTCATGTGATATCTTCGTAGGGGAGTTGTTCTAACCAAAGACAACCTCGCACATCGCAATTGGAAGGGAGTAAGAAGTGTTCTTTTTGTACTCATGATGAGACAATCAGACACCTCTTTTTCCAATGCAACTTTGCACGTTCTATCTGGTCAGTCATCCAAATAGCATCAAGTTTATGTCCACCCACAAGTGTTGCCAATATTTTTGGTCATTGGTTGAACGGTATTTCAAATAGGTTCAAAACACTATTAAGGATGGGAGCGTATGCCTTACTATGGTCGCTTTGGCTATGTAGAAATGATTTTGTTTTTAATGACAAAAATGCTTCTCCTTTGCAGGCTATTTTCCATTGTACCGACTCGCTTCGTATGTGGTCTATGCTACAACGAGCGGAGGTCCAACCGTTGTTCAAGGCGGTGTGTACGCGGTTGGAGCAGGTGGCTACGGGGTTTTTTACCCAACATGGGTGGCAGCATAACCCCCGGATCGGTCCATCTCACCTTTCGACATCGGCACAGTGTCGATCTATATGACTCTAGTATTGCTGATTTGTCGGTTTTTGTTTTTTTATGGTTGTCGGGCTTTCGGTGTTTGGCTGTGTGTATCCTAATTATGCAGAGACCGGGTGTTGCTCATAATGCTTTGTATCCATTTGATGCTATATTTTGAGTTAATAAAATCGCCCTTTATCGAAAGAAAAGATCTACAAAGATGTGCTCAACTAGACTAATCTTCGACCAAACACCATAAAAAATGCTGCACGCAGGCAAGCAAAACGATTAACAGAGCAGCAATTCATCCCCAAATAGATGGGAGCAAGACCTCCTAAATTTTTCTTGACAGCGTCGCTTCATGGTTGGAGAGTAACAACAGTCCAGACTAGAGGCTGTACTTGTGAACGCCCGCTTCAGATCCTTCCCAATGCACGGCGAGGGGAATTGAAAACAAGATTGATGCCTGAAGATGGAATCCGAATCGCCCGAAGGATTCCCGTAGTGTTCCGGCAGAATCCAGGAGCACAGGTAGCTAAAGGTAATGCAAGAGCAATCCGCCGATAGAACCATTGCCTGAATCTCATGGCAAAACCTGGTCTCTCTAGCCGCGTTTAATTATGTACTAGTATTTTTCCGAAAAGGGGTGCTTTATTACTTAAAAGGTTTAAGCATTACATCCGGCCTCTGCATAACTATGATGCACACAGCCAAACAAGTTCTCTCACACAAACGAAAATTAAGAAGGCGAAATACAAAGAAACAGAGTATGTATAACGCCTAAAGCGGAGGTGGGCCAATCCTAAGATCATGCTGCCACACATGTTGGGTAAAAGTATCCCTCACCGTATCCTCCAATCGTGTACACACCTCCGTAAACAGGCCTTGATTCTTCATACGTTGTAGAGAGGACCATAAACGAAGAGTCCCGGTACACCTGTAGATAACCTGCATCAGAGAAGTACTTTTATCGTTAAACACCTTATCATTTCTACATAGCCAAAGCGACCAAATAACGGCAAGCGCTCCCTAAGTATAGTTCTGAACCTGTAATCTATCCCGTGTAACCAGTTGCCAAATACATTAGCAACACTACAAGGAGGATACAAGCCAGAAGCTATCTGGATGACTGACCATATAGAACGAGCCAATTTGCATTGGAAGAATAAATGTTTTATTGTCTCATCATGATGACAAAAGACACATTGCGGGCTTCCATGCCAATTTCTCTTAATAAGGTTATCTTTAGTAAGAATGACTCCGCGACGAAGATACCATGCAAAGATTTTATTCTTTAGAGGTATCTTCATCTTTCAGATCTTCTTATTATTATCAACTGGCACATCAGACTGGATTAACGCTCTGTACATAGATTCCACTGAGAATTGTCCATTTCCATGTAGGTTCCATCGAAATACATCAGACCCATGTGACAAATGCACCGTGGACAAACGCTGGAGCAGGATATACCAGGATTGAAGTCTGGGTCCAATTAAATCTCTTCTGAACGTCACATTTGGCGGAAATGATTCCATTACCGTGGCGATAGTATCACCCTTATGACGCACAATGTTGTATAGAGCCGGATATTGTTCTCGGAGTGTGGCATTTCCCAGCCACTTGTCCTCCCAGAATCTAATTTCCGAGTCGTCCTTAATTGAGAAGGATCCATAGGAGAAGAAATATTTCTTCGTAGCCATCAGACCTGCCCAAAAGTGAGAATCCCCAGGCTTCCAGTATACTTGAGATACCGCCTTGGAACCCACATATTTCCTTCTCAGGAGGGTTTGCCATACACCATCTCCCGTCATTAATTTAAACAACCATTTGCCGAGGAGGGCCCTATTCTTAACCTCAAGGTCATGAATGCCCAACCCGCCTTGGTCTTTGGGACGGCAAACCACACTCCATTTAGCCAGTCGATATTTCTTTTTCTCGCTATCTCATTGCCAAAAGAATCTTGATCGGAAATAATCCAATCTATGTAAAACTCCTTTCGACAATTGGAAGAAGGAAATCATATATAGTGACATGTTACTTAGTACTGAATTTATGAGGACCAATCTTCCACCCAGAGACAGCAGTTTACCTTTCCAACTGCTAAGTCTTTTTTGCAGTCTCTCCTCGACGTGTTTCCATTCAACATTTGTGAGTCGCCGATAATGTATCGGTATCCCCAAATATGTGATCGGAAACTGGCCCAACCCGCATCCGAATAGTTCGGCGTATAGGTGGGAGTCGTCTTGAGCCTCGCCAAAACAAAACAATTCACTTTTGTGAAAATTGATCTTAAGACCTGAGAGTTGCTCGAATGTGGATAAAATTAATTTCAGATTTCTCGCTTTCTCGAGGTCATGATCCATGAAGAGAATCGTATCGTCGGCATATTGAAGTATAGAGAGACCACCATCAACTAGATGATTTACTACCCCATCAATTTGGCCATCAACCTTGGCACGCTCAATCATGACCGCTAGCATATCCGCCACTATATTGAATAGCATGGGCGATATGGAGTCACCTTGTCGCAACCCCTTTTTCGTTTGGAAATAGTGTCCAATGTCATCATTGACCTTAATGGCAACACTACCTCCAGAAACGAAGCTATGAATCATAGCGCGCCACTCTGCAGAAAATCCTTTCATTCTGAGAGTCTGTTGAAGAAATGGCCATTTGACTTTGTCATAAGCTTTTTTAAAGTCTAATTTGAGTACCACCCCATTCAACTTTTTCCGATGTAATTCATGGATTGTTTCATGAAGGATAACAACTCCATCTAGGATGTGTCTCCCTTGCATAAAAGCAGTCTGTGAAGGACGAACCACGTGTTCAGCAACCTTATTTAGCCTGATCGTCGCAACCTTCGTAAATATTTTAAAACTAACATTAAGGAGGCAAATAGGTCTATATTATTGTATCCTTTCAGCCTCATTAACCTTTGGTAATAAAATAATCTCACCGAAGTTTAAGCGAAACAATTCTAGTTGGCCAGCATGTAGGTCTAAACAAAAGTAGGAGATCCGGTTTGATGACTTCCCAGAAGTTCTGATAGAACTCAGCGGGAAAACCATCCGGACCCGGGGCTTTGTTGTGCTCCATTAAGAAAACTGCATTTCTAACTTCCTCCTCGGTGTACGGGGCTGTTAGAAGTCCATTTTCCTCATCAGAGACCTGGGGGATGTCATCTGTTCGGGACTCATCCATCAAGAAGTTTCCTTCCTCTGGGGCTCCGAACAAATTTTTATAATAATTAGTGATGTAGGTTTTAAGTTGCTCATGCCCCTCAATCGTGCCCTCTTCCTGTTGTAGGGAATGAATAATTTTCTTCCGGTGTCTGCCATTGGCGACTCCATGGAAATATCTAGTATTCGAATCACCTTTCAGGATAAATTGAGAGTTGGAATGCTGGTACCATTTGAGTTCCTCTTCACGCAGCATGCTAGCTATCTGTGCATTCGAATGACTCTTGATCTCGATCTCATGCTCAGATAAAGGTCTAACCTCTACCAAAGCTTCTACTCATCAATGATAGATGAAAGACGAAGCTTCTCCTTTTTGAGGATACCCACCGTATGCCTAGCCCAACCACCAAGGAATTTGCGTAATGCACGCATTTTGTTATTCCATCTGTGAATTGGGGTATGCCCGGCCACTGGTTTCTCCCACACCTCCTTGACCATATCATGGAAGCCATCCCGAAGCAACCACCCAAGTTCAAATTTGAACTTGCGTCTATGTTGTTGTCGTGGCAAACCAGTAGTTAGGAGAATGGGTGCGTGGTCTGATATAGCCTCAATACGAGGTAGAGCACGAACAGACACCATGGGAAATTTAGATTCCCAGTCGGTATCCATTAAAACGCGATCTAGTTTCTCATATGTCGGTTCCGGAAGACTGTTCGCCCAAGTGAATTGTCTTCCAATCATGGAAACCTCTCGCAGATCTAGACTGTCGATGACAGCATTGAAAAGGAAAGGCCAATGATTATCAAACCTACCGCAGCTTTTCTCATTTGGGAATCAAAGCAAATTAAAATCCCCACCTATAAGAATGGGGTAGGGATTATCTTTTGCCAGATTAACCAATTCACGGAGAAAATCAGCCTTGAACTCGTCTTGGGCTGCCCCATACACGGCAACGAGGGTCCATGTGAAGTTGTCGGCCTTGTTGCGAATATGGAGTTTTGTGAAACTCACCATCCGAACTAGCCAAAACATCCATAGTCCCTGTATTTACGCCAAGTAAAATGCCCCCAGAACGACCTCTAGGCGGTCGAGAAACCCAAGTAAAGTCTATCCCGCCAGACAGACGGTTTAGTAGACTTATTGAGAAATCACGTTTCCCTGTTTCAGAGATAGCCAAGAAATCTAAATTGTATTCCCTATTACATTCCGCAATGAATAAATGTTTAGCCAAGTCACGAAGACCTCTGCTATTAAAAGACATTCCATTCATGAGGAAACAATAGGAGATTTCGAACATTTCGCCCTCTTGTGGGACTTACTATCTTTTTTCGAACATGCGGTCTTTGATTTACGCCAGGTTGCTGTGAGCTCAATTAGTGAGCTAAGCCCGGGTTCATCTAGGCCCACGTCTGAAACCGCTCCTACTAAGTGAGAGAGTAGCTGACCATCTGATGTGGCATGCAGCTCCTCCTCATCAGTATGGGAGACATAAGACTTGCTAGAAACACGTGGAGTGACTTTTAGTCGGTCATATTCCAAATGTTTTAAAGCTTTAGTCGAAATAGAAATATCCTTCTCATTCTTTCCTAGACTAACACCCACACTATTCAACTTAGATGCAATCGCAACATTGGAAAAAGCTAAAAAGGATTTGGGTGATGACGTAATACCTTGGTTGTCGAGGTTTTGCGCTGCTTTGCGCCGCATAGCCTTGGCCAAAAAGTCCTCATCCGTGTCCATAGAACCGTCGTCAGCAGCCATAAGGCGAATACTTCGGCGTGTAGGTGTCACTGCCAGCGGAGGCCATGGCGCCGGCTCTGCTGCCGAAGGAGGGGATGATGGTGTAGTAGCAACCCCCTCCCCGACAGTATGCACCGCCGGCTCGAACGACGAGACCATCGACGAAGCAGCACGCGGCTGCACATCTAAAGGCCGTCCAACTGGTTCAAGCCCGTGAGCAGCCAGCGCAGTTGGCGGAGGGGTTGGCGGTGGTGTAGAAACCCCCTCCCCACCAGCGAGCGTCGGAGACATGATGGATGATGTCGTCGTAGCCCGTGAAGTAGCACCATCCGTCATCGGCGGAGAAACTGCCCCGACCGGTTCCGCCGGCTCGTAAACAGGAGCGGTCGGATTGGGGGTGCAGCCTTCGAGGTCCGGTCCAACATTGCCACATGACACGTCGACCACCTGTGCTAGTGTCGGCTGGCCAGGGCATTCCTGAGTGTTGCCCAGGAGCACGACAGGCTGGTTTGACACTCCGTATGGTGCATGCATGTGATGGGCGGGTGCATGTTGGATTTGTTTGGACTGTTGTGTATCCCGTACTAGTGCATGCATGTGTGACTGATCTGATTGCATCAATATTTTGTCATTACTTTGCACAAGTGCCCAATCATTCATCTGCACCGGCATATGGACGGACTTCGACGGGGCCCCGTATTGCTGCATTTCCGGCGATCGTTCAAGATAGCCGTGTAAAGAAGAATTAGCTCTCAGTTCCGCCAGTAGCTGAATGCCTCGAGGAGTCTGTGGGTTCGGGTTAAACGGGGTAACCGCTATCATTGCATGTTCAGTACCAGGCGCCGCTGACGAAGGAGCACCAACCTGATCATATCCACTAACTTGTGTCATGTGAACATCATAAGTAGGGGCAGAACTGGATGGCGCGGGGTTGGAGGAAAAACGGGTCTGCTCTGATGTATCCATCTCATCGTCCTTCTCCTTTCCAGTATTGTCATCAGCAGCATCATCTCTCTTACGTTTCCAAATAAACGGAACAAAGTCCGGATCCGGAACATAGTCTGATGGTTCCCTTCTGAAAGTGATTGCATAACCTTTGAGTTTAACAACCACATCCGTGGAAATAAAAGGCCCAACATCATCTTTCTCCTTCGACAGAATCTGAGTATTTGTCATGGCCACTAAAATGCGTACCACCCCACGTCGTCGCAAACTGATGAGATCAACATCAACAGTTTTTCCCATTAGAGAGCCTACTGCCCACACGCCCCAAAAGTGACGAACAGTGTGCGGAACACCCTATACATGGAGCCAAAGTTGCTTGAGTTCCAATTTGTGCAGGATCTCCTGAGACTTCCATGCAGAAATAGTAATCTAAGCATTAACCGATGGCACATTCATTTGAATACCATCAACCCTGTCCAAATCCTCAAAAGAGGGGAAGCTAACAAGATATGCATTCTCCCCATGTGGTATAGCCTCCCACTTCCATTGTGTCTGTGTCGGACATCTCCTTGCAATCTGGCTCTCAACAACAGAAGCAGGTACCATAATACCGCTAACCTGGACAGAAGCAATGGGAGAGTGAGCCGGTGCCAAATGATCCTTCACAACACAATCAGGCAATTGAGCAAAATATGTCTCTTCAGCTCCTAACCCCGAAACAAAAGCATTGGGTTTAGGTAGTTTCAGAATATGGCACTGCAACGTTGGATGAGCAATCTTGTCGCAAATGTAACAGTAATGTTGAACCTTGCAATCTTTTGCAGCATGTGTATCTACTGCACACTTCCAACAACGAACCCCTTTCTTTGCTTTGCCCTTGTTTATGGAAGGACCCCCCTGCTCAGCCATGGTCGTGGATACATCACCGGGAGCAACTTGGCCGTGCCCATGCGGTGCTAGCGGCTGCTGTGGAACTTGCGTTATCTGTTGCTGCGTCCCGAATTGCTGATATGGCCCTTGTTGTGGTTGCAACTGTTGTGGCATAACAAACTGGTTCGGAAACTGCTGCTGAACATTCACCTGGTGCTGCTGCTGATAATGGTATCCCTGCTGCAAATTTCCTATGACCTGTGACTGTTGTGAGTGCGGCTTCTTCTTTGTCTTCCGTTTCTGAGTAATACCTTGTTGACCCACAGCGAAGGCCACCTGCTGCTGTGGAGCCGGAACCCCTCCCGACTGAAACTAAGGAAGGGGAGTTGCTCCGGCAATATACTGCCCGTACGGAGGTGCCGGTCCACCGCTGGCAGCAACCCCGCGGTTTGACAGGTCGTGTGCGCCCTGACCTTGTACCGAGAACTGGGGTCCTCCATACGTATACGAGGGTGCCGGGCCCCGTAGATGATGTTGTTGAAGAACCGGAGTGCCGGCGACGAACGCCGTGGTTGGAGGCCGAGCAGAACCAGCAGCGTCCCCCACGTACGTCAGAGCGTGAGCATGTGGACCACCCATGGACGAATTGTCCCGCTGTGGAGGGCCCGCCATCGGGCGCGGCAGGGCAGGCGGCGCCGCAACAGCCGCAAAGGAGCGGACGCTGCCGGCGGCAGAAGCTAGCGTCGATGGTCGAGCGGGAGGTGACGATGCGATCACAGTCGGTGGCGGCTCGTGGGAAGCAGACGAAACCGAGGTCGACGGTGGTAGCGTAGAGTTGTGAAGCGTAGACGATGAAGAGTTAGGGTAGCCCAGCCATAGGGCCTTCATACGTGGACGTAGGCAGGCCCATGAAAACTCATGTGACGTAGGCCCAGCATCCGAAGCAGCAACGATTTGAATCGCCGTTGATCGCGGATCGGAAAGTTCCATTGATCGCGGCGACGATCCCGGGGTTGAGGAACCACCACGGCCCCCTGCGGGCACATGCTTGGCCGCAGTCATGAACTGGCCCAACACAGGCGGTGGTGTTATTCGTCTCGGCGGCAGCGGCCCTCTCCATGCGCCCATACGTGGAGGACGGGACATCCTCAACCCGGTCGGTGGCGAAGGAGAACTCCGGCGTGGCGGCACGGACGTCCCAGATTCCACTGCTGGCGGATTCCCGGGTTGACCGTTCCTCCCCTCGTCCATGGCATCTACCTGCACCCTGCAAGACAACACCTCCGTACCTGCATGTTCCGAGGAGACCACCGGCGACGTACTTGATCTCTTCTCCCAGAAACGTGACGCCGGTGTAGGAAAACCAGCATCCGTCCAGAAATCCTGCATGATCTCGGCCTTGTTAGCGATACTGTAGAGATCCTAACTACCTGACCGGATGTGTACCTCCCTTTGTTGTATAGATAAGCATGGACGTGTGCGTATAGTTGAGATTGTAACAACCTGATGTAATCTTCTCTTGATCGGCAAGTTTGCCCGTATATATAAACTGCAGCCGGCATCGCTCCAGATGCACGGAACAAATCCATTGTCATCTACTCTTTCATGGTAACAGAGCCTCCTTCTCTGAAACCTTGAGACGTCCAACACCATGACTTCCCCTTCCACCAACTCATCCACCACTGGTGCGCTCCTTGGGCAGACGTCCGGCGCCATCACTTCCACCTTCGCCGGCGCCATGGCATCGCCCTCTGTATCCGTCCCCAACTTCGCCCAGCTGGTCACCGTCAAGCTCGCCGGCGCCATGTACCTGCTATGGAGGGCCCAGATCGTTCCGATCTTGCGAGGCCATCATCTGTTTGGCTTCGTCGACGGGTCTTCGGTTGCTCCCCCCAGGCGTGTGCCGGCATCATCTGAAGCCAACGCCGAGCTGGTTGATAACCCAGCCCATGGCGTCTGGGCTGCACAGGAGGCGCTCGTTCTCTCGGGCCTCCTGTCGACACTCGCTCCTGAAGTGCTAGCGAGGGTGGCGCTGCACACCTCACCGGCCACCGTCTGGGCGACGCTGGAGCGGATGTTTACCTCGCACTCCAAGGCGAGGATCACGCAGCTGCGTAAGCAGTTGGCCACCATCCAGAAGAAGGACCTGACGGTGACGGAGTATTTTGGCCGCGTCAAGACTCTCTCCGACATGCTCGCCTCCGCCGGCCGCCCCGTCGGAGACGACGACCTCGTCACGTATCTGCTCACAGGGCTGGACAATTCCTATGATCCGCTCGTTACGTCGGTCACCACTCAGGCGGGGGATGTCACCGTCGACGACCTCTTCGCACACATGCTCGACTTCGAGCTCCGCCAGGAAGGCAGTGGAGGCGGCTACAACATCTCTGCCAACAGCGCTAGCCATGGCGGTGGTGGAAACCGCGGTCAGTACCGCGGCAACGGCAGCAACGGGGGCGGCGGCAATGGCAACGGCAACGGTGGCAGCCGTGGCTACAACAACCAAGGCAAGAAGCAGCAGCAGTCACGCAGCTCCAACAACGGCAGCAACTCCCGCAGCAGCGGCGGTGGCGGCGGCGGCTACCCCGGCCCGGGCGGTGGCGGCTTCAACAACTCTGGCCCGCCCAAGGTGCGGTGCCAAATCTGCAGCAAGGTGGGGCACGAGGCGCTAAACTGCTACAACCGCTTCAATCAGAACTACCATATGGAAGAACCTCGCGCCGCCCACATCTCCACGTCGCAGAACGTCGACCCCGTGTGGTACTTGGACACCGGAGCCACGGAGCACATCACGGCGGACCTCGACAAGTTGAACATCCGCGAGCCCTACACCGGCAAGGATCAGGTGCACACAGCTAGCGGATCAGGTATGACCATTGCTCACATCGGTCAATCCCTCATTCATACTCCCCACCGTAATCTTCGGTTGAAAAATGTCTTGCACGTCCCAGATGCTAGCCAAAATCTTCTTTTTGGTCATAGACTCGCTTGTGACAACAATATTTTTCTTGAAATTCACCCTTACTATTTTGTTATCAAGGATCGGGCTACGAGGAAGGTTCTTCATCAAGGACCCAGTGAGAGGGGGTTGTACCCTGTTCCCAGCAATAAAGCCATCCAGAAGCATGCCTTCCTCGCTTCCGTTCCCAGCCGAGAGAGGTGGCATCGCCGGCTTGGGCATCCGGCGTCTTTAGTCGTTGATCAAGTTCTTAGAAGTCATCATCTTCCGTCTACAAGAAAGTCCAATAAAAGCACCATATGTGATGCGTGCCAACAGGGCAAGAGCCATCAGCTCCCTTACCCTAAGTCTAGCCGTGTGTCATCTTCTCCGCTTGAACAAATTTTCTCCGATGTATGGGGACCTGCGTGTCTTTCATCCGGAGGGTTCAAGTTTTATGTCAGTTTTATCGATGATTTCAGCAAATTTACTTGGCTTTATTGTTTGAAACATAAATCCGATGTGGAGCGTGTCTTTCTTCAGTTCCAAGCACATGTTGAACGCCTCTTTAATAAGAAAATTATTCGTGTCCAATCGGATTGGGGCGGCGAATACGAGAAATTGAATTCGTTTTTCACCAAGATTGGCATCTCTCACACCGTTTCATGCCCCCACGCACACCAACAGAACGGCTCGGCTGAACGTAAGCATCGTCATGTCGTCGATGTTGGCCTCACCCTTCTGGCCCAAGCTTCCATGCCACTCCGTTTTTGGGATGTTGCCTTCCAAACAGCATGTTTTTTGATCAATCGACTTCCTAGTAAAACTATTCAGTTTGCTACTCCTCTCACCAAGTTGTTTGGGGTCTCTCCTGATTATTCGTTCCTCAAAATGTTTGGATGTGCATGCTGGCCATGTCTCCGTCCCTACAACAATCACAAATTACAGTTCCGATCTAAGCGGTGTGTTTTCTTGGGGTACAGTAGCATGCATAAAGGCTACAAGTGCTTGCATATTTCCTCTGGACGTGTCTATGTTTCGCGAGACGTTGTCTTTGACGAACAACTTTTTCCATTCTCTGAAATTCAGCCGTCCAGCGATGCTCCTCCACTCCTTGACATCCTAGGGTCTCCATCCCTCCCATCTTCTTCTGATTTTTACGGTTCCAGGAGTGTGGAGACAGGGGGGCAGCCATTGTGTCAAGGTCGTATTATACCAATTCCGCAAACTGTTGAGCAGACTGATCCGGCGTTCGCGCCGCTCTTTTCTTCAGTTTCTGGTGTGCAGGAAAACACAGCTCCAATGGCGCATGATGATGATGAGCATGAGGACGTGCATGAGGCGGCAAGCACTCTGACACCGCCTCCCATGCAGGCCAATCCGCTGCAACCGGGCGGAGCACCATGCACCGGAGCACCATGCAGCGAATCGGCTGCTACCACCTCGCCCACACCAACGCGCGACTCCGCGCAAGCTTGGCTATCTCCTGCACTACCTGGCAGTTCTGCAATGGAGGCGGCCTCGCCAGAACATATGGCACCGTCCACTGGGCCGCATCGCCGGGTCACCAGGCGTACTGAGCCGCCACGCAGATCCAGCAGCGGCGGTGGCGGCGGTGACGGCGGCGGCGACGACGGCGGCGGTGGCGGCAGCGACAGACCGCGGCAAGCTCCTCGACTTGCTGAAGCAAACCCAGAACCAATGGCTGCTGGAGAACAGGGACATAATCTTCGACGTCTCGTCTGTGTTCCATCTCGGTACATCGAAGGGAAAGTACGGTATAACCCGTATCGGAGACATCAGGCATCACTAGCCACAACTGAGCCGGTTGATCATACTAAAGCCTTTGATGATCCGAACTGGCACAAAGCTATGGATGAAGGGTATCAAGCATTGATCAAAAATCAAACGTGGCACTTAGTACCCCCACAGCCTGGACGTAATCTCATTGATTGCAAGTGGGTGTTTAAGTTGAAGAGGAAGGCTGATGGGTCAATAGAGAGGTACAAAGCTCGCTTGGTCGCCAAGGGATTTAAGCAGAGATACGGCATCGACTACGAGGATACGTTCAGTCCGGTGGTAAAATCTGCAACTGTTCGTCTCATCTTGTCACTTGCCATCTCGAAAGGGTGGAGTCTCAATCAGTTGGACGTCCAGAATGCGTTTCTTCATGGCATTCTTGAGGAGGATGTGTATATGCGACAACCACCTGGGTATGTCAATCCGCAGCTTCCGCGACATGTTTGTAAACTTGATAAATCCCTATATGGCTTAAAGCAGTCTCCGAGGGCATGGTATTCAAGGCTCAGCACCAAACTTCAGGAATTGGAGTTTGTACCATCCAAAGCAGACACCTCTCTCTTCATCTACAACAAAGGGGGAGTACACATCTACATGCTAATTTATGTGGATGATATAATCATAGCAAGCTCATCTCCACGGGCTGTTCCAGAACTTGTGAGAAATCTGCAACAGGAGTTTGCTATCAAGGATCTTGGAGATCTTCATTACTTCCTCGGTGTTGAAGTTAAGAGGAAGAGAGATGGAGCCGTGCTGCTGCAGACCAAGTACGCCAATGATCTGTTGGCTCGAGTAGGCATGACTGATTGCAAGCCAGTTACGACGCCAATGTCAAATACAGAGAAGCTATCAAGGGGAGAAGGAACCGAGTTATCAGCAGCTGATGCGACAAGGTATAGAAGTGTTGTAGGTGCGCTCCAGTACCTAACTCTTACACGCCCAGATATTGCTTTCGCTGTCAACAAGGTGTGCCAATTTCTTCAGACACCAACTGATCAACACTGGTCAGCGGTAAAACGCATCTTGAGATATGTGAAGAACACGTCTGGGGTCGGCCTACATATTCGACATTCAGCCTCCACACACATCAGCGCATTTTCTGACGCAGACTGGGCAGGTTCAGTTGATGACAGGCGGTCCACAAGTGGCTTCCTGGTGTTTCTCGGTTCCAACCTTGTTACATGGAGTTCGAGGAAGCAACAGACTGTTTCACGGTCGAGCACCGAAGCTGAGTACAAGGCGTTGGCAAATGCGACAGCGGAGATCATTTGGTTGCAATCGTTGTTGGGGGAGCTTGGCGTATATCAATCGCGAGCCCCAACGTTATGGTGCGACAATCTTGGTGCTACATACCTAGCTGCCAATCCCGTCTTCCATGCTCGCACAAAACATATTGAGGTGGACTTCCACTTCGTTCGCGAGAGAGTGGCACGCAAGACCCTGGAGATACGGTTCATCTCAACACAGGATCAGCTAGCGGATGGCCTGACGAAACCAGTTGGGGTTCAGCAGCTTCGCACGCTATGTCACAATCTCAACCTATCGGGTTGTGCTTGACGGGGGGTGTTAGCGATATTGTAGAGATCCTAACTACCTGACCGGATGTGTACCTCCCTTTGTTGTATAGATAAGCATGGACGTGTGCGTATAGTTGAGATTGTAACAACCTGATGTAATCTTCTCTTGATCGGCAAGTTTGCCCGTATATATAAACTGCAGCCGGCATCGCTCCAGATGCACGGAACAAATCCATTGTCATCTACTCTTTCAGGCCTCCGTCTTCTTTCTCCGACGAATCACCGGAGTCCACTCTTTATTTGTTGCACCGTCGTCAAGCACATCCAACGCCATCCTGATCCCGATGGCCGGCGTGTTATCCTCCTCATCGGACGAACTGGACGCCGATCCGAGGCATGAGAAGCGAGATCCGCTCGAGCACCCCGGTTTGGAGGACGACGCCGGTGAGGAATCGGAAGGCCGGAACGCGAGCGTCAGGCGCCGCTCGCGCATACTCTGCACGACCTGTAATGCTTTGTCCACTATCCGTCCTCACTAAAATAAAGTTCTGTAGTTTGGACGAGAGAGTTATGTCGTCCAGCGAACTTCTGTCACTGTCATGAAATTTTTGCTTCTGTAGTTTGGACGAGAGAGTTACTAGTATACATGGCCAGAACACATCAATCCCATCACGCTGAATGGTCGACTAAAGTTGCTAATCTGGAAGACCACCGCGCAAACACATCGATTCCTTCGTGATCGATCCCGCCGGCTGCTGACAAAGCGACCTCGGATACGTCTCGCTGGGCTGACCTTGCGCCGGACCTGCTCCATGCCTTGCTGGCCACCTGCACGATGCCGACGATCTCATCCTCCTCTATGCCATCTGCAGCTCATGGCGTGACTGACGGTTCCGAACGGCGTCATCCGCCTCCCTTCACCTGGCAGCGCAGGAAAGAGCAGAGCCCCCGCGGCATGACGTACGACGATGGTGCAAATCTTCTCCATGGCATCTCTTGTGTAGGGTCGGTCAGGGACGCGACCAAGTTCAGGGCCGCCCTTGGGTGCCCTGGCAACATCGAGTAGACGTTCATGGAGAGGACCTTCGGTGCAGATCCGGCGGCAGATCAGACGCGCGCGTATGGAAAGGAAACAAGGAAGGATTTCTTTCTGGTTTGTTGCGTATCAGCCGGCCCGGTAGCTCGTTTTTGTCCGCACTCGATCGCGAACCTCCGAACAGCAAAGCATCTCATCATCAATCAAATCAAATCAAAAAGAGAAAGAGAAAGAGAAAGAAAAAGGACGTCCGACCCAAACCAAACCAAACACCCGATTGGAATCTGACGAACACCAAACGAACCAATGGATGCGCGAGCTTCTCGTCCGCCCTCTTCAACCGCGACTGCACCAACGCCACCTATACTATACTGTACCCATCTATATATGTGAATCAATGACAAAACTGGCCTCTTCAGACCAGAATTGGACTGGGTTGGGTTCATGTGTGACCTACTCCTCCTCCAAGAGGTGCTAGGGCTGCTGGTCCGGCGACGCCTGGGTCGGCTCACGCTGGAAAGGAGGCTCTACCTAGCTATTAGTAGGAGAGATCAATAAACTGAAACCCCTTTGTCTATGCTCCTCCGATCCTGCAACAACAAAATTAAGGAGAAGAAGCAGACCACCCATGCACACGGGCATGCCCAAACTCATCGCATGGAACGAAAGCATGGCCTCTCGCCCATGCCCCAAGTCCAAGTCGCACACGCACCGCGCACGCGAATGAAAAATTACTTGTTGTATATATAGATAGAAGAGAGATGGTGGCATATATTGTCGGAGCAGGGCGGCGACGGCCCGACGCGCGGACGCCGGCTAGCCCTGACGGGCCGCCTCGGCGCGCGTGCCCGTAGGGTCGGAGGAGAGGCATGCCGGTCATGTCGGTGTTGGAGTAGAGACGCGCGACGGGGCTCGACAGCGGCGACGGGCGACGCAAACCGATCAAGCTTAGATTGGAAAACCAAAAAGAAACCTAGATCAAGAGCTCGGGAAAAAGACTCTTTAGGACAGCTGGCCAACACGACCGGCGGACGGACCCTAGGTACGGGCAACACGACCCCCGGCGGCGGTCATGGAGGTAAGCCTGATATCATATTAAAAGGGAGAGAGAGGGATTGTTGCGGAATATGATGGATGTATTATTGAGCCTCGATGGCAAGTATATAGTGAGTACGAGACTTGAAGGACAAGACGCCATGTCTGAAGATAAAATAGGAGACAAATTACAAATTCTAGTCTAGACTACCTAATATATGTATATTTCTCACACAGACGACCGACACCAGTTCGGCTGGCCGACTTATATGCTTCCCTAGAATTAAGCACGTCTTGTGCTCGGTTCCATCACGTATTGTGTCCTATCCGAGTAGTAGACAAATTAATCGCCGTCTAGTTTTATATTTGCCCTGCTTTGCCCCTGTAATAAATCCAGTGAGGTCAATCAGTCAACGCAATAAACATAACGAGGCACACTAGTATATCAATGGATTAAATCAAGCGTGTCGCCATGGTGTCTACGTACGTATCCCAGTCCCAGGCTCCCAGCCATCTCTTGCTTCATCGTGCACGTCGGAAGGTAGTCCACCTCATCGTCCACTTCGCGCAGTTAATCTCTCACAACGAGGCCCAACATCCACCTCCATCTCCGACGGACCTGCCATCATGCACGGGACGTCGTCGTCAATGGGCCTTCCGCCGGAACTGCTTCGTGAGATCTCTTGCCGCCTGCACGAATCCGCCGACTTCGTCCGCTTCCACGCGGTCTGCAAGCCATGGCGCAGCTCACACGAGCCGACAGCGACTGATTATCAGTTCCTGCCATGGCTCCGCGCGCCAAGCAAGCCTGGTGATGAGTCTCTCAAGCTTAGATCCGTCTTCTTCGGCCGAAGCTACCGCGTGCCGCCGCCAATATCTGCCACCATGATGAACGGGGTGACAAGCGCCGACAGCACCAACATCCGCTATTTCACGGTTTCTCCCCTGAGCCCGACTCTTCACGAACCTGTCGCCGGAGGGGTCGTCGCCTACCCGCCTCTCTCCCCACACATCGACCGGTTGGGGAAGAACCCTAGTGGCATCATCCACAATGACGGTACCCTACTTCTATACAGCAAATACAGCAAATGCAGCAGTAGCGACCTCTACACGACCGAGTTCAGGGCGTCGCTCCTGCATCCCGGCAACGATGAGTGGACGTTTGTCCAGAGGACTTTGGAAACGCCCTGCCATGGCGAGTTCTATGCCATGTATCATGCCGGCAAGATCACTGTGACAATGTACAACAACCTCTGGCTCGTGGTGATGACACCATCCACAGCAGCAACGAACAAGGATGATGTGCTGGTCCCCACGCCACTCTGGACACCGCGCAAGTGTGACGGCTATTTCTGCGAGTACACCTATGTGCTCGAGTCTCGCGGCGAGCTTCTCTGGGCATCGGTGCACATCAAGATGGATTGCCCGTACCAGGACGGCGATGGAAAGGGTGTCTGCCGCCTGGTTCGCGCACTGTGGATGTCCATGCATGTGCTTGAGGAGGTTACCGAGGGGTCGAAGAAGCTACAGTGGGCGAGGAAGGATGGCAAGACCTTGAACGATCGCTTGTTTTTCCTGGGGTGGCCCAACAGTTTCAGCATGGACGCGTCGCGGCTTGGCGTGAGCAGCGGGTTCGCCTACTTCTTGTACTGCGATGACCAGGGCCACCGCCAGCCCCATGAGTGGTGTGGTGTGTTTAAGTACAACCTCATCGACAACATGACAGAGTTCATCGAGTGGTTACCCCAAGGATGGGACGAGGAAAAGTGCACGTGGCTCATACCCCAGCCCACCATTGCTCCAATTCATCAGGTTCTAGTTACTACTCCAAGAAGTAATAACATGATTCACATCAAAACACTTTGCCCTTGATTTAGGGTGTTGGTGGGTGACTTTGTCAATCTCAAGATTTGCTGGCTTAATCTTTTGTAAATGCTCATAGGTGTAGGATGTGTGTGTATGTTTATAAGGGTGAGTTTTGTAATATGAGCATCTGTGTTTGTAATATGTTTATAAAAAGGGTGTGGCTTGATCTTAGTCCAAGTCTCAGTTAAGTGAGAAAACTCACTCGGACATGGGCGACGGGGCGGCGATCCTTCCGCTCCTACCGCCCCCACCTGATCCGCCGCCGGCGGGGCGAACGGCGCCGCCGCGGCCTGCTCGGGAGGAGTCGCCGCTGTCGGGGCGGTCACCAGAGGCCGGCGGATCGCCGGCTCCGCAGACTGCGGCGAAGATCGGGGGGTTTCTTCATCCGGCCAAATGGAAAATTTTCTTCCAACATGCCCGGGCTGTCGGGCGTAGATCCGAGGGAGTTCTCTACACGTACTACCCATCGAGGTGGACGGTGGTGCGTGGTCTGGATGGTGACATTCTCGGAGGGGATTACCTCAAAGCTGATGAGAAGATTAACGAAGGTACGCGGTTGCTCATTGATATTTTTGATATTACCGTTCATTCGCGTGTGCAGGAGGAACCGGAGATACTTTATCACATTGACTTGATCAATCTCACGGAGGATCCAAAGCCCTCGAAGCCGCGGTTCGGGGGGCGCTTTTGGGTATTGGCTGATGAGGATGATGAGGTGACGCTCGTGGACGAGCCCGAAGCGAAGGAGGAGTGCCCGGCGAAGCCTGCGACACAAGGGATGTCGGGCGATAGGGGGGGCGACTCGGCGGGCGACTCCGCGGGTCGCCGCGCGGCGAGCGCCGGGTCTCGGCCCTTGGGGGCAGTGGCTCGACCGAGGGCTGGTGGCCGGTTTTGGGTGCTTGCCGGATCTGAAGACGAGGAGGCGGACGAGGACGGGGAGGATCCGGCGTCATCTCCGCCAACGCCAACTCCATCTGATCTTTTTTGTGAGTTTTTCAATTCACGCTATGATGAGTATGAGGTGGCCTCAACGGTGGACAGGATTTTGCCGGTGGACGATCCGGCGCGGATTGGGCTGCACGCGGGCGAGAAGAAGGAGATGGTGAGGCGCGTCGTGCACCGGCGAACGGCGGCGACGGCTGTCAGGCCTTGGAAGGGACCCCTTCCAAAGGTTAGTCTTCCAAATCTCACCCTTTTTGATTTGATTCGGCCGGATTCGTGGACTCAAGTTAAGAGGAAGAAGAGATCGGTCCGTTCTGTTGCCGATTCCCGACGGCCGACGGCGGCTATGGCGCCGTCGCCGGCGGAGCGGCCGGTTGGGATCGCTCGCATGCGGGAGGCGCGTTTGAACGCGCTCCTGGGCTGCGATCTCGGATGGCCAGGGGGTGGGCCGGTTCTGAGTGAACCGGGCCCGGGCGATGTTGGGCTTGTGTTAACCGGGTATGAGGCCCAGTGTAACCAGCCACGTTCGATGATCCCATCTACACCCCCATGCACGATCGACGTTCCTCCTGGGAGGTTTCGCTTCGAGCGTTCTAGGGTTTCTGGTGGTCTGCGCCGGCCAAGCTTTGCTGATCAGGGTGCGGGGCGTGTTAGGCGCATCCCCTCCCTTCGCATCATGGCCGGTCGAGGGGTGCCCCCTGGCATGAATGGCGCCTCGGGTGGAGTGGGTCGTGGAGGGCTAGTGCTGCCGGCAGGAGGTGGCCGCGGCGGCGGTGTTGTGCCACCAGGAACGGGGCGCAGTGGCGCTGGAGGGCCGCTCGGGGCTGGCCGTGGTGTCGTCCCCTCGGCTGCTGGGATCGGCCGGGCGGCGCCGGACACCGGTGACCCTAGGCCGCCGCCACCAGGAGGCGCACTCGGGTCGACCGCGGGCGGCCGCGGGTCTTGCTTTGTGGGTGCGCGGACCCCCACACCGGCGACTGTGACGTTGCCTGCTACCGGAAGGGGTGGCCCCCGCCCGCCGGTTCCGAGCACTGCTGCCGTCGCGGGCCGGGGCGTCCTGACTCCAAGGCCGCCGCCTCCAGCCTCTAGTGGCCAGCTACGACCGGTGGCGTTTCAGTCCAGGGCCAGACCGCCACATTTCGTGGCAAGGCAGACGCGGAACTCGGCGGCACCGGTGTTGAAGCAGGCCCAGTTGCCGCAGGTTTCGGCTAGTGGGGGAGGTTCATCAACGCCTCATGGTTAGTGGGGTGATGATGGGCATAACATGTATGGAGAGGGTCTGCACCGGGGATCCTCGTCCACGGGTGGTGGTCGAGGGTTGATGTCTACTACACAACCTTCTTCTTGTAGACGTTGTTGGGCCTCCAAGTGCAGAGGTTTGTAGGACAGTAGCAAATTTCCCTCAAGTGGATGACCTAAGGTTTATCAATCCGTAGGAGGCGTAGGATGAAGATGGTCTCTCTCAAGCAACCCTACAACCAAATAACAAAGAGTCTCTTGTGTCCCCAACACACCCAATACAATGGTAAATTGTATAGGTGCACTAGTTCGGTGAAGAGATGGTGATACAAGTGGTATATGGATGGTAGATAAAGGTATTTGTAATCTGAAAATATAAAAACAGCAAGATAACTAATGATAAAAGTGAGCGTAAACGGTATTGCAATGCGTTGAAACAAGGCCTAGGGTTCATACTTTCGCTAGTGCAAGTCCTCTCAACAATAATATCATAATTGGATCACATAACTATCCCTCAACATGCAACAAAGAGTCACTCCAAAGTCACTAATAGCGGAGAACAAACGAAGAGATTATGGTAGGGTACGAAACCACCTCAAAGTTATTCTTTCCAATCAATCCGTTGGGCTATTCCTATAATTGTCACAAACAGCCCTAGAGTTCGTACTAGAATAACACCTTAAGACACAAATCAACCAAAACCCTAATGTCACCTAGATACTCCAATGTCACCTCAAGTATCCGTGGGCATGATTTTACGATATGCATCACACAATCTTAGATTCATCTATTCAACCAACACAAAGGACCTGAAAGAGTGCCCCAAAGTTCCTACCGGAGAATCACGATGAAAACGTGTGCCAACCCCTATGCATAGGTTCATGGGCGGAACCCGCAAGTTGGTCACCAAAACATACATCAAGTGAATCACGTGATATCCCATTGTCACCACAGACATCCACGGCAAGACATACATCAAGTGTTCTCAAATCTTTGAAGACTCAATCCGGTGAGATAACTCCAAAGGGGAAACTCAATTTATTAAAAAGAGAGAAGAGGGGGAGGAGAAATATAAGATCCAACTATAATAGCAAAGCTCACGATACATCAAGATCGTATCATCTCAAGAACACGAGAGAGAGAGAGAGATCAAACACATAGCTACTGGTACATACCCTCAGCCCCGAGGGAGAACTACTCCCTCCTCGTCATGGAGAGCACCGGGATGATGAAGATGGCCACCGGAGAAGGATTGCCCCCTCCGGCAGAGCTCCGTAACAGGCCCCAAGATGGGATCTCGTGGATACAGGAAGTTGCGGTGGTGGAATTAGGTTTTTGGCTCCGGGATCACGTTCAGTGAGAAGATCACGTTCCCGAAGGTTTCATTCCGTTTGGACTCCGTTTGATATTCTGTTTCCTCGAAATACTGAAATAGACAAAAAACAGCATTTCTGGGCTGGGCCTCCGGTTAATAGGTTAGTCCCAAAAATAATATAAAAGTGGAAAATAAAGCCCAATATAGTCCAAAACAGTAGATAAAGTGGCATGGAGCAATCAAAAATTATAGATACGTTGGAGACGTATCAGGCATCCCCAAGCTTAATTCCTGCTCATCCTCGAGTAGGTAAATGATAAAAAGAGAATTTTTGATGCGGAGTGATACTTTGGCATAATTTCAATGTAAATCTTCTTAATCATGGTATGAATATTCAGATCCGAAAGGTTCAAGACAAAAGTTCATATTGACATAAAAAATGATAATACTTCAAGCATACTAATCAAACAATTATGTCATCTCAAAATAACATGGCCAAAGGAAGTTCATCCCTACAAAATCATATAGTTAGGCTATGCTTCATTTTCGTCACACAAAGATGTTCCCAACTTCTATACCCCCGATGACAAGCCAAGCAATTGTTTCATACTCAAATAATCTCAAACTTTTTCAACCTTCACGCAATACATGAGCGCGAGCCATGGACATAGCACTATGGGTGGTATAAAATATGATGATGGGGATTGTGTGGAGAAGACAAAAAAGGAGAAAGTCTCACATCAACAAGGCTAATCAATGAGCTATGGAGATGCCCATCAATTGATGTTAATGCAAGGAGTAGGGATTGCCATGCAACGGATGCACTAGAGCTAAGAATGCTCAACAAAAGAAAACTAGTGGGTGTGCATCCAACTTGCTTGCTCATGAAGACCTAGGGCATTTTGAGGAAGACCATCGTTGCAATATACAAGCCAAGTTCTATAATGAAAAATTCCCACTAGTATGAACAAGACAACTTATGAGACTCACTATACGAAAATCATGGTGCTACTTTGAAGCACAATACATGAGACTCACTACATGAAGAACAAGGTGCTACTTTGAAGCACAAGTGTGAAAAAAAGAGATAGTAGCATTGCCCTTTTTATTTTCTCTCTTTTTTTGGGCCTTTCTTTTTTTATTTTTGGCCTTTCTCTTTTTTTTTGATTGGGCAATGCTCTAATAATGATGATCATCACACTTCTATTGATTACAACATAATGATTACAACTCGATACTAGAACAAGATATTACTCTATATGAATGCCTCCGGCGGTATACCGGGATGGTGCAATGAATCAAGAGTGACATGTATGAAAATAATGCATGGTGGCTTTGCCACAAATACGATGTCAACTACAAGATCATGCAATGGCAATATGACAAAAGTAAAGCATGTCATGATGATGATGATGATGATGATGGAAGTTGCATGGCAATATATCTCGGAATGGCTATGGAAATGCCATGATAGGTAGGTATGGTGGCTGTTTTGAGGAAGATATAGGGAGGTTTATGTGTGAAAGAGCGTATCATATCACGGGATTTGGATGCACCGGCGAAGTTTGCACCAACTCTCAATGTGAGAAAGGGCAATGCACGGTACCGAAGAGGCTAGCAAATGGCGGAAAGGTAAAAGTGCGTATAATCCATGGACTCAACATTAGTCAAAAGAACTCATATACTTATTGCAAAAATTTAGAAGTCATCAAAAATCAAGTACTATGCGCATGCTCCTAGGGGGATGGATTGGTAGGAAAAGACCATCGCTCGTCCCCGACCGCCACTCATAAGGATGCACAAGCCAGGTACACTTCATGCTTCAAATTTGGTACACAATTTTAACCATACGTGCATGCTACGGGACTTGCTAACTTCAACACAAGTATTTCTCAAATTCACAACTACTCAACTAGCACGACTATGATATTATCACCTCCATATTTCAAAACAATTACCAAGCATCAAACTTATCTTAGTATTCAACCCACTAAAATGAAAGTTTCACATATCTTGAATACCAAGTATATTAACATTAAGAAAATTACCATGCTATTAACGACTCTCAAAATAATCTAAGTGAAGCATGAGAGATCAAGTTTCTTTAAAACAAACCACCACCGTGCTCTAAAATATCTAAGTGAAGCACTAGAGCAAAAATCATCACGCTCAAAAAGATATAAGTGAAGCACATAGAGTATTCTAACAAATTTCAATTCATACATGGCTCTCTCAAAAGGTGTGTACAGCAAGGATGATTGTGGTAGACTAACAAGCAAAGACACAAATAATATAAGACGCTCCAAGCAAAACACATATCATGTGGTGAATAAAAATATAGCTCCAAGTAAATTACCGATGGAAGTGGACGAAAGAGGGGATGCCTTCCGGGGCATCCCCAAGCTTTGACTTTTTGGTGTCCTTGGATTATCTTGGGGGTGCCATGGGCATCCCCAATCTTAGGCTCTTGCCACTCCTTGTTCCATAATCCATCAAAAGAATTCACCCAAAACTTAAAAACTTCACAACACAAAACTCA
Organism: Triticum dicoccoides; assembly: GCF_002162155.2. Classification (NCBI taxonomy): domain Eukaryota; kingdom Viridiplantae; phylum Streptophyta; class Magnoliopsida; order Poales; family Poaceae; genus Triticum; species Triticum dicoccoides. The sequence continues at coordinate 29,003 of NW_021309048.1, forward strand.
ATAGAAATCTCGTGAGCTCCGTTAGAGAAAGAAAACAAAAGACTACTTTAAGGTACTGTAGTGAACTTGTTCTTTATTTGTATTGGTGTTAAACCTACTGTATTCCAACTTCTCTATGGTTTATAAACGATTTTACTAGCCATAGATTCATCAAAATAAGCAAACAACACACGCAAAACAGAATCTGTCAAAAATAGAACAGTCTGTAGTAATCTGTTACTAACGCAAACTTATGGAACCCAAAAAATTCTACCAAAATTAGACGACCTGGGAAATTTGTTTATTGATCAGCAGCAATTGGAATCACTATTTTATCAAGTTTGGTGATTTTTGACAATTCGGGCACTGAGCGCAAAGATTCTGGAAATTACAGCAAGATCAAATAACTATCTTCCAAAAAGATCTAATAAGTTTAACTTGGCACAAACACTAATTAAAAGATAAAACCACATCTAAACAGAATCTAGATGGATTATTTATTCCTAAACAGAACCAAAAACAAAAAACACAAAATAAAATTGGGTTGCCTCCCAACAAGCGCTATCGTTTAACGCCCCTAGCTAGGCATGATGATTTCAATGATGCTCACATAAAAGATAAGAATTGAAACATAAAGAGACCATCATGAAGAATATGAATAGCACATTTAAGTCTAACCCACTTCCTATGCATAGGGATTTTGTGAGAAAACAACTTATGGGAACAATAATCAACTAGCATAGGAGGGCAAAACAAGCATAACTTCGAAAATTTAAGCACATAGAGAGTAAACTTGATATTATTGCAATTCCTACAAGCATATATTCCTCCTTCATAATAATTTTTAGTAGCATCATGAATGAATTCAACAATATAACCAGCACCTAAAGCATTCTTTTCATGATCTACAAGCATAGAAAATTTATTACTCTCCACATAAGCAAAATTCTTCTCAAGAATGATAGTGGGAGCAAACTCAACAAAATAACTATCATGTGATTGAAAATTAAGATCAAGATGACAAGTTTCATGGTTATCATTATTCTTTAAAGCATACGTGTCATCACAATAATCATCATAGATAGGAGGCATGCTTTCATCATAATAAATTTTCTCATCAAAACTTAGGGGACAAAAAATATCATCTTCATCAAAAATAGCTTCCCCAAGCTTGTGGCTTTGCATATCATTAGCATCATGGATATTCAAGGAATTCATACTAACAACATTGCAATCATGCTCATCATTCAAATAATTAGTGCCAAACATTTTATAGATTTCTTCTTCTAGCACTTGAGCACAATTATCCTTTCCATCATACTCACGAAAGATATTAAAAAGGTGAAGCGTATGAGACAAACTCAATTGCATTTTTTATGTAGTTTTCTTTTATAAACTAAACTAGTGATAAAACAAGAAACTAAAAGACTCGATTGCAAGATCTAAAGATATACCTTCAAGCACTCACCTCCCCGGCAACAGCGCCAGAAAAGAGCTTGATGTCTACTACACAACCTTCTTCTTGTAGACGTTGTTGGGCCTCCAAGTGCAGAGGTTTGTAGGACAGTAGCAAATTTCCCTCAAGTGGATGACCTAAGGTTTATCAATCCGTAGGAGGCGTAGGATGAAGATGGTCTCTCTCAAGCAACCCTACAACCAAAAAACAAAGAGTCTCTTGTGTCCCCAACACACCCAATACAATGGTAAATTGTATAGGTGCACTAGTTCGGCGAAGAGATGGTGATACAAGTGGTATATGGATGGTAGATAAAGGTATTTGTAATCTGAAAATATAAAAACAGCAAGATAACTAATGATAAAAGTGAGCGTAAACGGTATTGCAATGCGTTGAAACAAGGCCTAGGGTTCATACTTTCGCTAGTGCAAGTCCTCTCAACAATAATATCATAATTGGATCACATAACTATCCCTCAACATGCAACAAAGAGTCACTCCAAAGTCACTAATAGCGGAGAACAAACGAAGAGATTATGGTAGGGTACGAAACCAACTCAAAGTTATTCTTTCCAATCAATCCATTGGGCTATTCCTATAATTGTCACAAAAAGCCCTAGAGTTCGTACTAGAATAACACCTTAAGACACAAATCAACCAAAACCCTAATGTCACCTAGATACTCCAATGTCACCTCAAGTATCCGTGGGCATGATTATACGATATGCATCACACAATCTCAGATTCATCTATTCAACCAACACAAAGGACCTGAAAGAGTGCCCCAAAGTTCCTATCGGAGAATCACGACGAAAACGTGTGCCAACCCCTATGCATAGGTTCATGGGCGGAACCCGCATGTTGGTCACCAAAACATACATCAAGTGAATCATGTGATATCCCATTGTCACCACAGATATCCACGGCAAGACATACATCAAGTGTTCTCAAATCTTTGAAGACTCAATCCGATGAGATAACTCCAAAGGGGAAACTCAATTTATTACAAGAGAGAAGAGGGGGAGGAGAAACATAAGATCCAACTATAATAGCAAAGCTCGCGATACATCAAGATCGTATCATCTCAAGAACACGAGAGAGAGAGAGAGATCAAACACATAGCTACTCGTACATACCCTCAGCCCCGAGGGAGAACTACTCCCTCCTCGTCACGGAGAGCACCGGGATGATGAAGATGGCCACCGGAGAAGGATTGCCCCCTCCGGCAGAGCTCCGTAACAGGCCCCAAGATGGGATCTCGTGGATACAGGAAGTTGCGGCGGTGGAATTAGGTTTTTGGCTCCGGGATCACGTTCGGTGAGAAGATCACGTTCCCGAAGGTTTCATTCCGTTTGGACTCCGTTTGATATTCTGTTTCCCCGAAATACTGAAATAGGCAAAAACAGCAATTCTGGGCTGGGCCTCCGGTTAATAGGTTAGTCCCAAAAATAATATAAAAGTGGAAAATAAAGCCCAATATAGTTCAAAACAGTAGATAAAGTAGCATGGAGCAATCAAAAATTATAGATACGTTGGAGACGTATCAAGGGTACGCCTGGCAGAGCGATGGCTCGGCCGAGAAGCCCTTCATGGGGCCAACGGGCGGCTTCGTCGAAGGGGCGTCTGGACTGGCTCATCGTAACCGCGGTGGTTTCCGTGGTAACCGTGGAGGCCGAGGTGGCCAGGGTGGCCGATATTGCCCACGACAGCATCATGTTGTTGTGGACCAGACAGCTGTTGGCGAGGCTACTGAGGAGCCTGGGTTGTCTTGCCAGGCTATGGAGGTGGTGACGGCACTGGCTGACGTGGTGGTTCCTGCTAATGGTGAGACTGGGTCTATGTCGGTGGAGGGTTCTGACAGGGCTGAGCTGGACAGGGTGGCCAGGTATGCGCGCAAGAAAGAAAGAATGTGATGTTACCGCTGTGGCGATAAGGGCCATTTTATTGCTGAGTGTGTGGCCGTTTTACTCGATACGTGTGGCAAGCCTGCCCATGAGTCAGGGATTTGTCCGCTTTTGAGGGAGCAGATAGCGACTCTTATGATGTATGGAGTATACTGTGCTGAGCTCACGTTTTTTGAGTCTCCGACAGAGAGGGAGGTTCCTGATGAGGTTCGGAGTATGACAACTGGGGTTGTTAAAGTGACTAAAGGAGAAGTCTCTGAGTCCCAGATTGTGCAGCGGGTCCGGGAGCTGGCCCGAGGGGATTTCCACTGGGAGCTTGTCAGTCTAGAGGCAAACTTGTTCCGGGTTGAGTTCCCGTCAGTGGAGGATTTATAGAGGCTGTTAAGTTTCGGGATGTGCAAAGTGCCAGGTACTGAGGGCATCCTTGAGTTTCACGAGTGGAAGTTGATTGAGCCTCGGGGTAAACCGCTTACCTAGGCTTGGTTACATTTTTCGGGAGCTCCTTCCAAACCTTTGCAAGATACTAGGTTCGTTGCTAGTTTAGGCATCATGGTCAGAAAGCCTGAGAGAGTGGATATGGCATTTACTAGAGCTCATGGGGTTGCTCACTTACTGGTCGGTATTTTGGACATCGAGTTTGTGCCTGATGTGGTTAAGTGGGCGTATCAAGGGCAGGTTTACAACCTTCAGATTGAGTTTGAGGATGACAACCTGTTTGCTGAGGCACCTGCTGCCACTCATGTTGATATGCACGAGGATGATGAGGGTGCGGGGGTTAAGGAGACTCCGACTGCTGATCCTGGACGAGAGATGTCCGAGGGACCGGGGTCTGTTGCTCAGACGACCGGAGGTGGGACGGCGCCACCTTCTTCACTGCCGTCGACCACTCTGAGATTTGGATCTATTGAGCCTGCTACTGCACCTCCGAGGCTTTGGAGCGAGCGAATGGAGTCTTTGGCGGATTTTGAGCACTCTTTACCCGCGTTGGACTTTGAGGGTCTGGGTGTGGAGGGCTCTTGCGAGGAGGAGGGTTTGGAGATAGTGTTCTCGCCCCCCTCGGTTTTTGGTGAGACGACAGACCTGCAGGTGGTGGCTCCGAGCTGTGCAGGGGGGTCGAGGCAGGTGGCCTCGGCGCCCCCTTCTCCTCTCGTTCCGGTGTGTGCTACCATCACGGAGGGGTCACCTTCTGGAGGGGGTCGAGGCAGGTGGCCTCGGCGCCCCCTTCTCCTTGTGCTCTGGTCGGTGCTACCGTGAGAGAGGGATCACCGTCGGGAGGGGGGGCGGGGCAGGTGGCCTCGGCGCCCTCCTCTCCTATCGCTGGGCCGATGTTGCAGGACGCAGGCCCAGTCTTTGGAGGGGGCTTGGGGTGGGTGGCCTCGTGGTCCTCTCCATCTTCCGTGCCTTGGGGGACCGCCCCGCAGATGGCGCCGGCGACCACTCCTGGCCTACAGTCTTGGGTGGATGGGGAGCGGGGGCAGGTGACCCTTGTTCCCCATCAGATGACTCGGCGCCCTCACCCGGTCATGGAGACCAGTTGAGTGTTCGGGGGATGACAGGAGGTCAGTCCCCTGGCAACTTCACTCGGGAGGAGGTTATCCGGTTCGGCGGGATTCCGGACCAGGCGGCTGAGGGCTGACGGTTGAGCTGTCGTCTTCAGGGCCATCCGGAGGTGGACGACATGCAGCAGCGGTGCGCCGTGAGGGCGGCCAAGCTTCGTGACATTCAGGTCACTACGGGTATGTCAGTTAATACTTCTAATTCCATCTTGCATTTTTCGAACGATGAGATTGTTGATAATGCAAACCAACTAGGAATTTCACTAGGTAGTAACAAGGGTGAAATTTCTAATTCCATCAATGATTTGCTCGATCTAGAAGCCGAGAGGGCTTTAGATATGATTCGAAACTTAGCTGCCGTCAAACCCATGAATGATTCCGAGATTGATGCTTTGGGAGTCCGGGTGCTTGATGATTTTTGTGCCGATCTCGCGCCTCCCCTCCCGGAGCCGGAGGAGGAGGATGAGAGTGTCGAGATGGAAGTTGCTAGACCCCCTGAAACGGGGAGAGAGGACCGGGCAGGCGCGAGGACCAGCCCTAAGCACAAATGGAAGCGCAAGATTTACCCAACGTCCGCAGTGCGTAGGAGTGCTAGGATTCGCACGGCTTAAAAATTCCACGACGAGATATGAGAGGAATCTTTTGGAATAGCAGAGGTCTTAGGGACTTGGCTAAAAGAAGGTTTCTTGCAGATGCATCCATCGAACATCGACTCGATTTTATTGCGTTGTCGGAAACGGGTAGATCGAATTTTTCACCACAATTTCTCAACACTCTTTCGGGGGGGTATTGAGTTTGACTGGCATTGTCTGCCACCGAGAGGGATATCGGGAGGGATCTTACTTGGTGTTCGATGCGATTCTCTCGAAGTTCGAAGTGTGGTCATGGGAGATTTTGCGGTGAAGTTCAGGGTGCGGTCAAAGGTTGACGGTTTTGATTGGGCTCTGGTGGCGGTGTATGGTGCCGCGCAGGCAGAATTCAAACGGGATTTCTTGACCGACCTAGTTAGAGTTTGTGGTTCTGAGCAGCTCCCCATTCTCGTTGGGGGAGACTTTAACATTATTAGGAGACGTGATGAGAAGAACAACGATAATTTTGACGGGAGATGGTTGTTCATGTTCAACACTATCATTGAAAGCTTGGATCTGAGAGAGATTGAGCTTTCAGGTAGGAAGTTCACTTGGGCTAATGCCATGCCAAATCCAATGTTTGAGAAGTTGGATCGGGTACTCGCAAGTGTCGAATGGGAACAAAAGTTTCCCTTGGTAACAGTCCAGGCTCTCTCTCACTGGATCTCTGATCACACACCTCTTTTTCTTGACTCTGGTGGGGCTACCTACTCGGGCAACAAGAATTTGTTCTCGTTCGAGCTTGCGTGGTTCGAAAGAGAAGGGTTCCTGGAGCTCGTAGCCAGAGAGTGGGCCAAGGATGCATGCGGTAGGAATGCGCTTGAGCGCTGGCAGAATAAGATTAGGCATCTGAGAAGTTTCCTACATGGGTGGGCTAAACATCTCAGTGGGGTCTATAAGGTTGAAAAGGAACGGCTCCTTGCCCTTATTCAGTCTTTAGATGTAAAAGCAGAAACCACGGTGTTGCCTTCCACCGAGCTTCATACCAAACTTGATGCTGAGATGAGGCTCAAAGAACTCCTTCGTGAAGAAGAATTGAAGTGGGCTCTGCGGGCCAAGGTTCGAAGAGTGGTCCAGGGGGACGCGAACACTCAATTCTTCCACATGATTGCCAATGGGAAACATAGGAAGAAGAGAATATTCCAGCTAGAACAAGATGAGGGTACGATTATCAGGCAGGAAAATTTGAAGCTTTACATTACTGAATATTACAAACGATTGTTTGGACCACCAGAGGAGAACTGTGTGTCTCTGGATGAGTCTAGAGTCGAAGATGTACCTCAACTTACGGCTGAGGAGAACGATATATTAATCGCCCCTTTTTCGGAAAATGAGGTTTTTGAGGCGGTATCCCAGATGAAAAATAATAAGGCACCCGGTCCGGATGGCTTTCCGGCAGAGTTTTATAAGAAGTGCTGGCATATTATTAAAGGGGGCCTGTTGCCGATGTTCCATGATCTGTTCTGGGGACATTTGCAACTTTTCCAACTAAATTTTGGAACAATAACACTGCTCCCTAAGAAAACAGAGGCCGTAAGAATCGAGCAATGTCAGTTTCAAAATTTTTACCAAGGTTGGGACGATTAGGCTAACACAGATTGCGCACGCAGTGGTGCAGCCTACTCAGACGGCTTTCATGCCGGACGGGAACATCCTGGAAGGGGTTGTGGTCCTTCATGAAACGCTCCATGAGATGCACACGAAAAAACGTGATGGAGTTATTTTCAAAGTGGATTTCGAGAAGGCATATGATAAAGTCAAATGGCTGTTCCTTCAACAAGCCTTACGCATGAAGGGCTTTGATGAAGCTTGGCGACGCCAGGTGGAAGCATTCACGCAAAAAGGGAGTGTTGGAATCAAAGTGAATGACTATATATGCCATTATTTCCAAACGCATAAGGGTCTGAGGCAAGGCGATCCGATGTCCCCGATACTTTTCAATATAGTGGTTGACATGTTGGCACTCCTGATTGGGAGGGCGAAAGAAGCCAGTCAGGTGGGTGGCTTGGTGCCTCATCTGGTCGACGGTGGTGTGTCCATCCTGCAATACGCCGATGATACTATCCTCTTCATGGAACATGATTTGGCTAAAGAGAGAAACATGAAGTTAGTGTTATGCTTATTTGAATAATTGACGGGGTTTAAGATTAATTTCCATAAAAGCGAGTTGTTCTGCTTTGGTAGAGCCAAAGACGAACAAGAGGCATATAGACAATTGTTTGGTTGTAAAGTGAGAGCTTTATCTTTTACGTATCTAGGTATTCCCATTCACCATCGTAAGCTAACAAACAGCGAGTGGAAGTGCATAGAGGATCGGTTTGAGAACAAACTGAGTTGCTGGAAAGGAAAACTCATGTCGTATGGAGGCCGATTGATTCTTATTAACTCGGTGCTCACGAGTTTACCTATGTTCCTCTTATCCTTCTTTGAGGTCCCAGTTGGGGTTAGGAAACGGCTGGATTTCTATCGATCCAGATTCTTTTGGCAGAGTGATGAACTTAAGAGAAAATACCGGCTGGCCAAATGGGATATTATCTGTCGACCAAAGGACCAGGGGGGCCTTGGTATTGAAAATCTTGAGGTCAAGAACAGATGTCTGCTTAGTAAATGGCTATATAAGTTGTCACTTGAGACGGAGGCAACATGGGTGCAGATTTTACGCAGTAAATATCTGCATTCCAAGACCCTATCCCAGGTCAATGTCAGACCAAATGATTCACCGTTCTGGAAGGGGCTTATGATAATCAAAGCTACCTTCTTTAACAGAACCAGGTTTATTGTCGGTAATGGTATCAACACTCGATTCTGGGAAGATACGTGGCTTGGCGACGCGCCATTGGCGACCCAGTATCCGTCCCTTTATCGTATTGTTCAGCGTCGTGAGGCTCTTGTTGCCACGGTTTTGCAGTCCATTCCACTCAACATTCAGTTTAGGAGGGTGCTTGTGGGTGATCGATGGGAAGCATAGCTTCACTTGGTTCGTAGACTGATGGAGGTTCAGTTAACCCCTCAGCCCGATCAGTTGTGGTGGAAGCTTTAGATCTGGGGAGTTCACAGTAAAATCGATGTATATCGATATTATTAACTCTAGTGTGATTCCTAGTTCCAAAGAGGTTTGGAAAGTTAAGGTCCCTTTGAAGATTAAAGTGTTTATGTGGTTTGTTCATAAACAAGTAATTTTAACAAAGGACAATCTAGTTAAGCGTAACTGGACAGGTTCTACTAGGTGTAGTTTCTGTGATCGGGAAGAGACTATCAAGCACCTCTTCTTTGACTGCCCGTTGGCACGAGGGTTGTGGGGCTCGGTGCAAATTGCCTTTAACATTACTCCTCCGACTTCGGTCAACACGTTATTTGGGACGTGGCTTGCTGGGATAGAGCCCGAAACAGCTAGACACATTCGTGTAGGAGTTTGTGCGTTGTTATGGGCAATTTGGAACTGCAGAAATGATTTGGCATTTAACAGAACAACAACTATTCATTTTTTGCAGGTTTTATTCCGGACTACTGTGCTGATCCGTATGTGGTCCTCACTCACTCCGACGGTGGCCAGGGAGCGTTTGGTTACTGGATCTGTCCGGTGGGAGATGGTAGCGCGGGATATATTCAACCGGTTTGGATGGCGGTCATGTAATAGGATAGGCGATTAGTTTACCTATATGTTCTTTTGCCAGCCGGTTGTGGCTTGTTATTTTCTTCTGTTTTGGCGTTGATGCTCTGTGTGAGCTAGCCCAGCTTTTTGTTCGCAGACTTGAAGACTTTGTTGAACCTTATTACTTAAAGTTAAGTGAGAAAACATATAAAAAGAAGAAAGGCAAAACTGGAAATATTTTTTTCACGGATCTTCACATAAGATCTCACAAATATAGAATTGGCTTAGACTTGGTTAAGTCCCAGTTGACTGAGATTTAACAATCCCGTTCTAAAATAATGGTGCTTGTTCCCTTTTAAAAAAGTTGTTGGTATGTGACCTCCCTCTCAATGTGATCTGAATATGACAATAGATGTCAGAGAGCTGCAGATGTTTGCTTCCATTTGATGGTTTCTATATATCAGTTGAGAAATAAAGAGGATTTGTAGATCGCAAGTGCATGGAGCAGAAACTAGAGATCGTGCAATGGAATCCTGTTGCATTTTGGAGTTTTCAAGTACTCCCCGTGTAAACTAATAGTATAAGATTTATTTACCACTTAAGTAGTAATCTCAACGATCTTAGATTAGTTTACAGAGGAAGTATCTGCGACGAAAGGTGCCCACGGTAGCAAAGATTCAATAGAATGTCACTCACTTTATTTTCTGCTATATCCTAAAAGCATGTTTAGATCTTCAGTTGGATATATTGTACGGACCAACATCACATCTTCATCCCTGTTTTCTTGCTTTCTTCACAAGGGTTGTTGTCATTTTCAGCAAAGGTAACGACTTGATTGTTTTGTTGTGATCACGGACACTATTACGTTACTAGTAAAATGCCCGTGCGTTGCCACGGGCAATGGTACATGTATAAATCATGGACATATCACTGAATAATCTCATTTTAATGATTATAAAAAAAGCTTTAGATTCTAAAAAAGATAAATGATTGCACAATTATTTGATATCACAACTGATTCGGTTTCTCTCAATAACACATGAAGTTGCATATTAAACACAAATGGCCCCCCATGACGGAGGTGACCACAAAATACATCTCTCAAAATTAAAAAAACATACAATTATCTATTTTTATTCTAAAAACATAGTTGTACATAATAAAAAAAAGAGAAAGTAGTATAAGTGCCAATTTCTCCCTTATGATGTAATTAAGGATCTCTCTATAGATGATGTTCTTCATGTACGTACCAACATGACGATCGGATCTCTTGTTTTTGCTGCAATTTGAACTTTTTTTTGCATCTGAGTTCTTTTTCTTATTACCAAAATCCAGGATGGCAAGAATCCTGACATTTTGTCTAGCGATGGATGTAGATAGTGCAACACACAACTGCCCATGAGAAAACACTGGCTCGGGCAAGTAAATATCGGCGTTCAATGTCATGGCGAAGTTGAGCCTAGTAGGAAACTATCGTTTCTTTGTTTTGAACTGGCAAACAAATTATCCATTTGCGTGTATCGTTCTGTAGCATGGTGCCGCTTACGTTCTTTCACATCTATAGGTTCCCTCCATTAGTATAATATCGATGACACCCATCAGAATGTAGTACACTTACACATCATTTGATCAATAAATATTACTCGTGTTCATAGAGTTTGACGTGTCTTTGAAGGGAGTATGTTCACTGGATCATGCCGGAGACTTCATCTGCAAGGAAGATTGTGTGAAAAAATGTTTCTCTTATTTTGAAAATATAAGTAAGCACCACATTATACAATCATTCCATATCATTGGCAGTATGCTATTTTAAAAAGCCTTCAACAATAGTGAAATGCACTTGCTATTAATATACCCCAACATCATTAATTTTATAATTGAAACAATTCATAGCAGACTGTAAAAATGATTTACATTTTAATCTCAGATAAGTCACAGTTGTACCAAATTAATTCTGGTACAGTGACATCAATAATGATTTTAATCTCTGATATATTAAAATGATACATAGTAATTGCCACAAAATTAATAGCATATGGCAATACAAATTTCTTGCTGTTAATATTTTCAGATAATGTAAACATTATTTCCATATTAGTGTAAGCCAACATTGAAAGACTAAATTAGCAAACAAACAAGAATAGGCGAAAATGCCCAGTTCAACAAGAGAAAACACACAGCCTAACATTTGTCCCAGCCGTAAGACCTCACGCAAAAAAAGTTCCAAGGGCTAAAATAACGTGGGCCGCCATCCATTCAATTTGGCCAAACTTCGGCCCGCCGCCGCTGTTACCCCACGGTGCACAATGTTCGACCTTCTGGACGACCCAGATCGGTCGTCGGATGAGCACAAAAAGTTCTAATGGAAACCCTACGCAGAACGTCCTCCCAATCCCGCCGCTTTTCATGGAAGGAAGGAGATAGTGGTCGGCATCGGCGACGATTTACATGCCGGCGTGGTCGGCACGCTCGACGTTTGGGTCGATGTGACGTTGCGGCCGGCTCCTCGGAGCTCTGCACGCCCCGCTCGTTGAGGATGCGCGGGCAGCCGTCCCTGAATGTGTGGGCTGCCGCCCATTAATGGTAGGTGCGGTGGCCGGCAAACGGAGGCTGCACGCGATACGGTGACGACGCGGTGGCCGGCAAACGGAGGCTGCACACGATACGGTGATGGCGCGGTGGCCGGGAGACGGGGTCTGTTTGGAGACGGTGGCCAGGAGACGGACGCTGTGCGGTCGCTGGGTGATGGAGGCTGCTCTTCCGCCGTCCAAAGGGAAACGCACATGGAGTGGAGAGGAGCGACAGTCGTGCAGCGCAAAGGCCATGGAGTGGTCGTCGAGCATGCCGATCAATGCTCTCTATATGGGTATGATTCATTCCTTCTTGTACTATTGGTTTCCAGCCGGATATTATCTTCCAGTTTCTTCATCGTGGCTCAAATATTCAGTGCTTTGGAATAGTAAACATGTTGTGTTTTGGAAATAATGGATGCAGATAAACATGATGATGGTAATGATAAATGGTAAACATGAGTAAATAAATCAACTTACTGTAACCCATTTCGGTAGGTGTCTGTGTGCGGTTAATCTTGAGCGGTGTGGCATTGGGCTGACTGTATCAGAGGTGGAGAAAGATCAACTGGAGAACGGGGCTACGATCTGAAACCAATAGTGTGTGCATCTGGGCGAGGCATGGCGATGGATTTAGCATATGGAAACCTCAGTAACATAACATGGTGATTCATAAGAGATGTGCATCTGGGCGAGGCATGGCGATGGATTTAGCATACGGGGTCTTCTGCTTAGCTGCGAGGTCTGGATTTGAATCAATATACGCAGCGCATAGTTGGATTTAATAAATCTAGATATACCGATAACTATACTACAAATAAAAATATGTCAGTGTGAAGGGGTGATACCGTTTGATGTTTCCACATGCTCTCTTGGCTATGGGAAGCATTGTATCCATTGCTATGTGGGTGTTTCACATAGGAACATACCTAACAACTGTCAAGATTATTTCATGCTCGGATACAGATTGCCAATCAAAACATACACAGTTTGTTAGAAAGTAGACAACTCCTTGTCCCTTATCATGTGACATCTTATAAGCAAATGTTATTGCTTCCATTACTTGATATAAGAGCTATCTGACCATGAATTGCAGAAACTACGAGGCTATTTTCGTAGTGGTATGCATTGTATTTTGTGAAAAATATAAATGAATAATGCCATCACCTAAGCTTATAATTCACTTGCATGTATTAGGACTATGAAGATCACGGGGGAACAACACCATGGAACCATCGAATTAGATTGCTTTGACAAAAAGGGAATAGCAGAGCCGGTGTCAAAGTTGAACTCACTCGAGGCAATGAAAGCGAGACTGCACAGTTGGTTGATTGTAAGCACATGTGTCCTCCAGGTGAAGATAGACCACAACGGGCGTAGGTGACAATAAACTCGTGATTGCCACAACAGGTGACCTCATGTGATCTCCCAATGATCTGTCATTGTGCTGTGCTTGATGGGGAGCGCTTGATCCAGGAGTGTCCTTGAATGACCAAGCCCGTAACAAATAGTACGTACTTAAATAACAGTCTCAATATGACGGAGATATTTGAGGAGATTATCCTGTTTCTTTGGCAATGATATACTCTATGATAATAGGTGATTCTTGTCCATACCTTGTGTCTGCTATTTTAGGAAGTAAATCAGGCTGATTATTGCTTTTTTGCGGGGTTGTTAGGACGTGATTGCTTCCATATCTTGTGCCTGCTGTTCTAGGATGTAATCACTGCCAAATATTGTTTCTCGGGTTTTTTTGAGTTTGTTTCCTTTTATCGCTACATGGACGGACGAAGGGGAGGCGAACGAAACAAATGAAACGAATCAGATTTGATTTGATTATAGGAAAAGCGTGGAAGTATATATTGATCTGATTAGGAAAGCGTGGGTTTTTTCTCCCTGGGATGATGCCTACCGTTTTTCAGTGGAGATAAAAAAATCGGATTTGATTACGATAGCGTGGTTTTTTTTTCCTTGGTTTGATGTGTGGGGGGTGAGCCAACAAACGAAACAACGTACGGACTCCTCCATTAGGAGTAGAGATTGTCACACATTCCCACAAGTAAAGGTCTGTCCTCAACACAGCAACACCGCCGGCAACTCTGGGTCCTCGTCCTTCTCCGTCTGCCTCTTTATCGACGGGAGCGGGCGGGGACCCCGGCAGGCTCTGTCCGGTAGAGGTGTAGAATATACATAGTTTGTTTTCAGAAGTGTTGCATCAATGGTGGAGACGGCGCGGCATCAAAATAATTTGTGTATGCTCTTGCTCCATCTCGTTCGCGCTCTAACGGGTGGTGATGGGGAGCAGGTTGATCGGTCTTCTTGCCGGGCTTGATATCAGGTAAACCCTAAACTGGGATCTAGCGGACATGGGTAAGAACCCCGGCCGGCGCGCCACAAAGTCACGGTCTCATCGCTCGAGGTGGTCTGTTTCATCGGCTCAAAAAGTATCCTTGTACGCAAAGGTGTTCCTCTAGTTCTTGGTATGAAGGCAATTCCCCTCTTTCTTGGATGCTGCCTCAACGGCGGAGGTGGACGATGGCAATTCCCCTCTTTCTTTTTTTCGTTTTCGAAAGGCACGGCCGTGACTCTCGCTAAAGCATAACCGTGCCTCTCGCGAAAGAAAAACCGTGACTTTCGCGAAAGGAAAAAAACACGTTTTTTCGCGGTTTTTTTATCTAAAAGCTAAGAAAGACCGGGGGAAAACCAAAACGTCGAAAAAACCAGAAAAAACCGTTTAAAAAGCCGAAAACGCGTGCGGAAAAATAAAAAAAACAAAATTCAAAGGAAGCGTCCAGAGCGCGACACGTGGCGAATGGCTGAGAGCGCGCCAAGTGGCGCTGATTGTTGCGAGTCTCCTGAAGAAGCACTCTCGCTAACTAGTTGCTTCCGGAGAAGCTACCACGCATCGCCTCCGTCGTCGACGCCGCCCTGCAGGAACTGGGTGTCCACCCCTGACGGCACCACCGTCCGGTACCTGACCGTAGATGAACGCCGCTGCCCTAGCCTACGCGACCCCCTGACCGGCGCCGCTGCCACAGAAAGCATGCCTCCCTTCACGTGGCAGCACTGGGAAGGACAGAGTCCCCGCGGCATCATGTACGACGATGGTGCAATCCTTCTCTATGGCATCTCCTGTGTCCAAGTTCAGGGCCGCACTTGCAATGAAGTCGAGAACCGAAGTAAAACTTTCTTCAAGTGCGATCGCTTCTCCGTACAAACTACTACCTCAATTCCTAAATATAAGACGTTTTGCCAGTTTAATTAAACTGCTCAAACGTCGTAATCGTGGTAGTAGTATAATTGTGTGACATACTGCATCATATCAAGTACCCGTTTGAAGGCTTTCAACAAAGAAGGTACCCGTTTGAAGTTTGAGCAGTATACGTGTGGCATAGGATCGCGTTAGATGGGCCGTGGAGGTTATGGAGTAATTATCAACCCCATGATATTCGATGCGAAAACAAAAACGCCATGATAGCAATGTTTCAAAATATCGGATGTCCGACCGTGTCCGATGGCCAAACCTGGTTTGGTTATGTACTCCTAATGAGTATATGGCACGCGGATCGTTTAACACCTGCCTGATCCGCAACACATCAGATCGATACCGCCGGTTGCTATGGACGAGGACGCGGCGATCTCGGCCTCGTCTAGCTGGCCTGACCTCGCGCCGGACCTGCTCCATGACATTGCTGGCCGCGTTCACGATGCCGCCGACTTCATCCGCCTCTACGCTGTCTGCAGATCATGGCGCGAGTCACGGTCTCAGACGCCGGTGTCGAGGGCCCAGTTCTTGCCGTGGCTTCTGGCGCCGTCCAGCAGAGACCCGACGCCCCGCTCAGGTTTAGATGTGTCTTCTTCAGGAGAAGCTCGAAATCATTAATTAATGAGTACTCCTTGCAAAGGACATCCCACTTTTTCAGGTCACGACAAGTGGCGCACATGCAGCGCGGCACTTGTCGCAACCTGGGAGTTTTCTCTTTTTTCGTAGATCCGTTTATTCAAAACATTTTATCTCTTAAACCATGCGTTCAAATCTCGAACCGTTTTCACCATTAGATTCCTCGCGTCGAGATCTTCAAAATTAGATCCCATGTTGATAGATTTTGATCAACTTTTTTTTCACGAAAAAACCGGACGAAAAAAGCCGGGCGAAAAAACGAACCGGGAGCACGGTTTTTTTCCTTTTCCGAAAGAGTCGCCCGTGCCTCTTTCGAAATCACAACCGTGCCTCTCGTGGAAGCAAAACCGTGATTCTCGTGGAAGGAAAAAAACAAAAAACACGTATTTTTCCGTTTTCGAGTGGCACGGCCGTGACTCTCGCGAAAGCACAACAGTGCCTCTCGCGAAAGCAAAACCGTGACTCTCGCGAAAGAAAAAAAATAGAAAACGCGTATTTTTTCCCTTTCCGAGAGGCACGGCCGTGACTTGAGCGTATGCACAACCATGCCTCCCGCGGAAGCAAAACCGTAACTCTCACAAAAGAAAAAAAACACAAAAAACGTGTTTTTTTTCGTTTCCGAAAGGCACGGCCGTGACTGTCGCTAAAGCACAACCGTTCCTTTCGCGGAAGAAAAACCGTGACTTCCACGAAAGGAAAAAAATGTGTTTTTCGCGATTTTTTTTATCGAAAAGCTAAGAAAGACCGGGGAAAAACCAAAACGTCGAAAAAACCAGAAAAAACAGTTTAAAAAGCCGAAAACGCGTGCGGAAAAATAAAAAAACAAAATTCAAAGGAAGCGTCCGGAGCGCGACACGTGGCGAATGGCTGAGGGCGCGCCAAGTGGCGCTGATCGTTGCGAGTCTCCTGAAGAAGTGCTCTCGCTAACTAGTTGCTTCCGGAGAAGCTACGACGCATCGCCTCCGTCGTCGACGCCGCCCTGCAGGAACTGGGTGTCCACCCCTGACGGCACCACCGTCCGGTACCTGACCGTAGATGAACGCCACTGCCCTAGCCTACGCGACCCCCTGACCGGCGCCGCTGCCACAGAAAGCATGCCTCCCTTCACGTGGCAGCACTGGGAAGGACAGAGTCCCCGCGGCATCATGTACGACGATGGTGCAATCCTTCTCTATGGCATCTCCTGTGTCCAAGTTCAGGGCCGCACTTGCAATGAAGTCGAGAACCGAAGTAAAACTTTCTTCAAGTGCGATCGCTTCTCCGTACAAACTACTACCTCAATTCCTAAATATAAGACGTTTTCCCAGTTTAATTAAACTGCTCAAACGTCGTAATGGTGGTAGTAGTATAATTGTGTGACATACTGCATCATATCAAGTACCCGTTTGAAGGCTTTCAACAAAGAAGGTACCCGTTTGAAGTTTGAACTGTATACGTGTGGCATAGGATCGCGTTAGATGGGCCGTGGAGGTTATGGAGTAATTATCAACCCCATGATATTCGATGCGAAAACAAAAACGCCATGATAGCAATGTTTCAAAATATCGGATGTCCGACCGAGTCCGATGGCCAAACCTGGTTTGGTTATGTACTCCTAATGAGTATATGGCACGCGGATCGTTTAACACCTGCCTGATCCGCAACACATCAGATCGATACCGCCGGTTGCTATGGACGAGGACGCGGCGATCTCGGCCTCGTCTCGCTGGCCTGACCTCGCGCCGGACCTGCTCCATGACATTGCTGGCCGCGTTCACGATGCCGCCGACTTCATCCGCCTCTACACTGTCTGCAGATCATGGCGCGAGTCACGGTCTCAGACGCCGGTGTCGAGGGCCCAGTTCTTGCCGTGGCTTCTGGCGCCGTCCAGCAGAGACCCGACGCCCCGCTCAGGTTTAGATGTGTCTTCTTCAGGAGAAGCTCGAAATCATTAATTAAGGAGTACTCCTTGCAAAGGACATCCCACTTTTCCAGGTCACGACAAGTGGCGCACATGCAGCGCGTCACTTGTCGCAACCTGGGAGTTTTCTCTTTTTTCGTAGATCCGTTTATTCAAAACATTTTATCTCTTAAACCATGCGTTCAAATCTTGAACCGTTTTCACCATTAGATTCCTCGCGTCGAGATCTTCAAAATTAGATCCCATGTTGATAGATTTTGAGGAACTTTTTTTTATGAAAAAAACCGGACGAAAAAAGCCGGGCGAAAAAACGAACCGGGAGCACGGTTTTTTTCCTTTTCTGAAAGAGGCGCCCGTGCCTCTTTCGAAATCACAACCGTGCCTCTCGCGGAAGCAAAACCGTGATTCTTGTGGAAGGAAAAAAATAGAAAACGTGTATTTTTCCGTTTTCGAGTGGCACGGCTGTGACTCTCGCGAAAGCACAACAGTGCCTCTCGCGAAAGCACAACCGTTCCTTTCGCGGAAGAAAAACCGTGACTTCCGCGAAAGGAAAAAAATGTGTTTTTCGCGATTTTTTTTATCGAAAAGCTAAGAAAGACCGGGGAAAAACCAAAACATCGAAAAAACCAGAAAAAACCGTTTAAAAAGCCGAAAACGCGTGCGGAAAAATAAAAAAACAAAATTCGAAGGAAGCGTCCAGAGCGCGACACGTGGCGAATGGCTGAGGGCGCGCCAAGTTGCGCTGATCGTTGCGAGTCTCCTGAAGAAGCGCTCTCGCTAACTAGTTGCTTCCGGAGAAGTTACGACGCATCGCCTCCGTCGTCGACGCCGCCCTGCAGGAACTGGGTGTCCACCCCTGATGGCACCACCGTCCGGTACCTGACCGTAGATGAACGCCGCTGCCCTAGCCTACGCGACCCCCTGACTGGCGCCGCTGCCACAGAAAGCATGCCTCCCTTCACGTGGCAGCACTGGGAAGGACAGAGTCCCCGCGGCATCATGTACGACGATGGTGCGATCCTTCTCTATGGCATCTCCTGTGTCCAGGTTCAGGGCCGCACTTGCAATGAAGTCGAGAACCGAAGAAAAACTTTCTTCAAGTGCGATCGCTTCTCCGTACAAACTACTATCTCAATTCCTAAATATAAGACGTTTTGCCAGTTTAATTAAACTGCTCAAACGTCGTAATGGTGGTAGTAGTATAATTGTGTGACATACTGCATCATATCAAGTACCCGTTTGAAGGCTTTCAACAAAGAAGTTACCCGTTTGAAGTTTGAACTGTATACGTGTGGCATAGGATCGCGTTAGATGGGCCGTGGAGGTTATGGAGTAATTATCAACCCCATGATATTCGATGCGAAAACAAAAACGCCATGATAGCAATGTTTCAAAATATCGGATGTCCGACCGAGTCCGATGGCCAAACCTGGTTTGGTTATGTACTCCTAATGAGTATATGGCACGCGGATCGTTTAACACCTGCCTGATCCGCAACACATCAGATCGATACCGCCGGTTGCTATGGACGAGGACGCGGCGATCTCGGCCTCGTCTCGCTGGCCTGACCTCGCGCCGGACCTGCTCCATGACATTGCTGGCCGCGTTTACGATGCCGCCGACTTCATCCGCCTCTACGCTGTCTGCAGATCATGGCGCGAGTCACGGTCTCAGACGCCGGTGTCGAGGGCCCAGTTCTTGCCGTGGCTTCTGGCGCCGTCGAGTAGAGACCCGACGCCCCGCTCAGGTTTAGATGTGTCTTCTTCAGGAGAAGCTCGAAATTATTAATTAAGGAGTACTCCTTGCAAAGGACATCCCACTTTTCCAGGTCACGACAAGTGGCGCACATGCAGCGTGTCACTTGTCGCAACCTGGGAGTTTTCTCTTTTTTCGTAGATCCGTTTATTCAAAACATTTTATCTCTTAAACCATGCGTTCAAATCTCGAACCGTTTTCACCATTAGATTCCTCGTGTCGATATCTTCAAAATTAGATCCCATGTTGATAGATTTTGACGAACTTTTTTTTCATGAAAAAAACCGGACGAAAAAAGCCGGGCGAAAAAACGAACCGGGAGCACGGTTTTTTTCCTTTTCCGAAAGAGGCGCCCGTGCCTCTTTCGAAATCACAACCGTGCCTCTGGCGGAAGCAAAACCGTGATTCTCGTGGAAGGAAAAAAAACAGAAAACGCATATTTTTCCGTTTTCGAGTGGCACGGCCGTGACTCTCGCGAAAGCACAACAGTGCCTCTCGCGAAAGCAAAACCGTGACTCTCGCGAAAGAAAAAAAATAGAAAACGCGTATTTTTTTCCCTTTCCGAGAGGCACGGCCGTGACTTGAGCGTAAGCACAACCATGCCTCTCGCGGAAGCAAAACCGTAACTCTCACGAAAGAAAAAAAACACAAAAAACGTGTTTTTTTCGTTTCCGAAAGGCACGGCCCTGACTCTCGCTAAAGCACAACCGTTCCTTTCGCGGAAGAAAAACCGTGACTTCCGCGAAAGGAAAAAAAATGTGTTTTTCGCGATTTTTTTTATCGAAAAGCTAAGAAAGACCGGGGAAAAACCAAAACGTCGAAAAAACCAGAAAAAACCGTTTAAAAAGCCGAAAACGCGTGCGGAAAAATAAAAAAACAAAATTCGAAGGAAGCGTCCAGAGCGCGACACGTGGCGAATGGCTGAGGGCGCGCCAAGTTGCGCTGATCGTTGCGAGTCTCCTGAAGAAGCGCTCTCGCTAACTAGTTGCTTCCGGAGAAGTTACGACGCATCGCCTCCGTCGTCGACGCCGCCCTGCAGGAACTGGGTGTCCACCCCTGATGGCACCACCGTCCGGTACCTGACCGTAGATGAACGCCGCTGCCCTAGCCTACGCGACCCCCTGACTGGCGCCGCTACCACAGAAAGCATGCCTCCCTTCACGTGGCAGCACTGGGAAGGACAGAGTCCCCGCGGCATCATGTACGACGATGGTGCGATCCTTCTCTATGGCATCTCCTGTGTCCAGGTTCAGGGCCGCACTTGCAATGAAGTCGAGAACCGAAGTAAAACTTTCTTCAAGTGCGATCGCTTCTCCGTACAAACTACTATCTCAATTCCTAAATATAAGACGTTTTGCCAGTTTAATTAAACTGCTCAAACGTCGTAATGGTGGTAGTAGTATAATTGTGTGACATACTGCATCATATCAAGTACCCGTTTGAAGGCTTTCAACAAAGAAGTTACCCGTTTGAAGTTTGAACTGTATACGTGTGGCATAGGATCGCGTTAGATGGGCCGTGGAGGTTATGGAGTAATTATCAACCCCATGATATTCGATGCGAAAACAAAAACGCCATGATAGCAATGTTTCAAAATATCGGATGTCCGACCGAGTCCGATGGCCAAACCTGGTTTGGTTATGTACTCCTAATGAGTATATGGCACGCGGATCGTTTAACACCTGCCTGATCCGCAACACATCAGATCGATACCGCCGGTTGCTATGGACGAGGACGCGGCGATCTCGGCCTCGTCTCGCTGGCCTGACCTCGCGCCGGACCTGCTCCATGACATTGCTGGCCGCGTTCACGATGCCGCCGACTTCATCCGCCTCTACGCTGTCTGCAGATCATGGCGCGAGTCACGGTCTCAGACGCCGGTGTCGAGGGCCCAGTTCTTGCCGTGGCTTCTGGCGCCGTCCAGTAGAGACCCGACGCCCCGCTCAGGTTTAGATGTGTCTTCTTCAGGAGAAGCTCGAAATCATTAATTAAGGAGTACTCCTTGCAAAGGACATCCCACTTTTCCAGGTCACGACAAGTGGCGCACATGCAGCGTGTCACTTGTCGCAACCTGGGAGTTTTCTCTTTTTTCGTAGATTCGTTTATTCAAAACATTTTATCTCTTAAACCATGCGTTCAAATCTCGAACCGTTTTCACCATTAGATTCCTCGTGTAGATATCTTCAAAATTAGATCCCATGTTGATAGATTTTGACGAACTTTTTTTTCATGAAAAAAACCGGACGAAAAAAGCCGGGCGGAAAAACGAACCGGGAGCACGGTTTTTTTCCTTTTCCGAAAGAGGCGCCCGTGCCTCTTTCGAAATCACAACCGTGCCTCTCGCGGAAGCAAAACCGTGATTCTCGTGGAAGGAAAAAAAAACAGAAAACGCGTATTTTTCTGTTTTCGAGTGGCACGGCCGTGACTCTCGCGAAAGCACAACAGTGCCTCTCGCGAAAGCAAAACCGTGACTCTCGCGAAAGAAAAAAAATAGAAAACGCGTATTTTTTTCCCTTTCCGAGAGGCACGGCCGTGACTTGAGCGTAAGCACAACCATGCCTCTCGCGGAAGCAAAACCGTAACTCTCACGAAAGAAAAAAAACACAAAAAACGTGTTTTTTTCGTTTCCGAAAGGCACGGCCCTGACTCTCGCTAAAGCACAACCGTTCCTTTCGCGGAAGAAAAACCGTGACTTCCGCGAAAGGAAAAAAAATGTGTTTTTCGCGATTTTTTTTATCGAAAAGCTAAGAAAGACCGGGGAAAAACCAAAACGTCGAAAAAACCAGAAAAAACCGTTTAAAAAGCCGAAAACGCGTGCGGAAAAATAAAAAAACAAAATTCGAAGGAAGCGTCCAGAGCGCGACACGTGGCGAATGGCTGAGGGCGCGCCAAGTTGCGCTGATCGTTGCGAGTCTCCTGAAGAAGCGCTCTCGCTAACTAGTTGCTTCCGGAGAAGTTACGACGCATCGCCTCCGTCGTCGACGCCGCCCTGCAGGAACTGGGTGTCCACCCCTGATGGCACCACCGTCCGGTACCTGACCGTAGATGAACGCCGCTGCCCTAGCCTACGCGACCCCCTGACTGGCGCCGCTACCACAGAAAGCATGCCTCCCTTCACGTGGCAGCACTGGGAAGGACAGAGTCCCCGCGGCATCATGTACGACGATGGTGCGATCCTTCTCTATGGCATCTCCTGTGTCCAGGTTCAGGGCCGCACTTGCAATGAAGTCGAGAACCGAAGTAAAACTTTCTTCAAGTGCGATCGCTTCTCCGTACAAACTACTATCTCAATTCCTAAATATAAGACGTTTTGCCAGTTTAATTAAACTGCTCAAACGTCGTAATGGTGGTAGTAGTATAATTGTGTGACATACTGCATCATATCAAGTACCCGTTTGAAGGCTTTCAACAAAGAAGTTACCCGTTTGAAGTTTGAACTGTATACGTGTGGCATAGGATCGCGTTAGATGGGCCGTGGAGGTTATGGAGTAATTATCAACCCCATGATATTCGATGCGAAAACAAAAACGCCATGATAGCAATGTTTCAAAATATCGGATGTCCGACCGAGTCCGATGGCCAAACCTGGTTTGGTTATGTACTCCTAATGAGTATATGGCACGCGGATCGTTTAACACCTGCCTGATCCGCAACACATCAGATCGATACCGCCGGTTGCTATGGACGAGGACGCGGCGATCTCGGCCTCGTCTCGCTGGCCTGACCTCGCGCCGGACCTGCTCCATGACATTGCTGGACGCGTTCACGATGCCGCCGACTTCATCCGCCTCTACGCTGTCTGCAGATCATGGCGCGAGTCACGGTCTCAGACGCCGGTGTCGAGGGCCCAGTTCTTGCCGTGGCTTCTGGCGCCGTCCAGCAGAGACCCGACGCCCCGCTCAGGTTTAGATGTGTCTTCTTCAGGAGAAGCTCGAAATCATTAATTAAGGAGTACTCCTTGCAAAGGACATCCCACTTTTCCAGGTCACGACAAGTGGCGCACATGCAGCGCGTCACTTGTCGCAACCTGGGAGTTTTCTCTTTTTTCGTAGATCCGTTTATTCAAAACATTTTATCTCTTAAACCATGCATTCAAATCTCGAACCGTTTTCACCATTAGATTCCTCGCGTCGAGATCTTCAAAATTAGATCCCATGTTGATAGATTTTGACGAACTTTTTTTTCATGAAAAAAACCGGACGAAAAAAGCCGAGCGAAAAAACGAACCGGGAGCACGGTTTTTTTCCTTTTCCGAAAGAGGCGCCCGTGCCTCTTTCGAAATCACAACCATGCCTCTCGCGGAAGTAAAACCGTGATTCTCGTGGAAGGAAAAAAACAGAAAACGCGTATTTTTCCGTTTTCGAGTGGCACGGCCGTGACTCTCGCGAAAGCACAACACTGCCTCTCGCGAAAGCAAAACCGTGACTCTCGCGAAAGAAAAAAAAATAGAAAACGCGTATTTTTTTCCCTTTCCGAGAGGCACGGCCGTGACTTGAGCGTAAGCACAACCATGCCTCTCGCGGAAGCAAAACCGTAACTCTCACGAAAGAAAAAAAACACAAAAAATGTGTTTTTTTCGTTTCCGAAAGGCACGGCCGTGACTCTCGCTAAAGCACAACCGTTCCTTTCGCGGAAGAAAAACCGTGACTTCTGCGAAAGGAAAAAAATGCGTTTTTCGCGATTTTTTTATCGAAAAGCTAAGAAAGACCGGGGAAAAACCAAAACGTCGAGAAAACCAGAAAAAACCGTTTAAAAAGCCGAAAACGCGTGCGGAAAAATAAAAAACAAAATTCGAAGGAAGCGTCCAGAGCGCGACACGTGGCGAATGGCTGAGGGCGCGCCAAGTGGCGCTGATCATTGCGAGTCTCCTGAAGAAGCGCTCTCGCTAACTAGTTGCTTCCGGAGAAGCTACGACGCATCGCCTCCATCGTTGACGCCGCCCTGCAGGAACTGGATGTCCACCCCTGACGGCACCACCGTCCGGTACCTGACCGTAGATGAACGGAGCTGCCCTAGCCTACGCGACCCCCTGACCGGCGCCGCTGCCACAGAAAGCATGCCTCCCTTCACGTGGCAGCACTGGGAAGGACAGAGTCCCCGCGGCATCATGTACGACGATGGTGCGATCCTTCTCTATGGCATCTCCTGTGTCCAAGTTCAGGGCCGCACTTGCAATGAAGTCGAGAACCGAAGTAAAACTTTCTTCAAGTGCGATCGCTTCTCCGTACAAACTACTATCTCAATTCCTAAATATAAGACGTTTTGCCAGTTTAATTAAACTGCTCAAACGTCGTAATGGTGGTAGTAGTATAATTGTGTGACATACTGCATCATATCAAGTACCCGTTTGAAGGCTTTCAACAAAGAAGTTACCCGTTTGAAGTTTGAACTGTATACGTGTGGCATAGGATCGCGTTAGATGGGCTGTGGAGGTTATGGAGTAATTATCAACCCCATGATATTCGATGCGAAAACAAAAACGCCATGATAGCAATGTTTCAAAATATCGGATGTCCGACCGAGTCCGATGGCCAAACCTGGTTTGGTTATGTACTCCTAATGAGTATATGGCACGCGGATCGTTTAACACCTGCCTGATCCGCAACACATCAGATCGATACCGCCGGTTGCTATGGACGAGGACGCGGCGATCTCGGCCTCGTCTCGCTGGCCTGACCTCGCGCCGGACCTGCTCCATGACATTGCTGGCCGCGTTCACGATGCCGCCGACTTCATCCGCCTCTACGCTGTCTGCAGATCATGGCGCGAGTCACGGTCTCAGACGCCGGTGTCGAGGGCCCAGTTCTTGACGTGGCTTCTGGCGCCGTCCAGCAGAGACCCGACGCCCCGCTCAGGTTTAGATGTGTCTTCTTCAGGAGAAGCTCGAAATCATTAATTAAGGAGTACTCCTTGCAAAGGACATCCCACTTTTCCAGGTCACGACAAGTGGCGCACATGCAGCGCGTCACTTGTCGCAACCTGGGAGTTTTCTCTTTTTTCGTAGATCCGTTTATTCAAAACATTTTATCTCTTAAACCATGCATTCAAATCTCGAACCGTTTTCACCATTAGATTTCTCGCGTCGAGATCTTCAAAATTAGATCCCATGTTGATAGATTTTGACGAACTTTTTTTTCATGAAAAAAACCGGACGAAAAAAGCCGGGCGAAAAAACGAACCGGGAGCACGGTTTTTTTCCTATTCCGAAAGAGGCGCCCGTGCCTCTTTCGAAATCACAACCGTGCCTCTCGCGGAAGAAAAACCGTGATTCTCGTGGAAGGAAAAAAACAGAAAACGCGTATTTTTCCGTTTTCGAGTGGCACGGCCGTGACTCTCGCGAAAGCACAACAGTGCCTCTCGCGAAAGCAAAACCGTGACTCTCGCGAAAGAAAAAAAAATAGAAAACGCGTATTTTTTTCCCTTTCCGAGAGGCACGGCCGTGACTTGAGCGTAAGCACAACTATGCCTCTCGCGGAAGCAAAACCGTAACTCTCACGAAAGAAAAAAACACAAAAAACGTGTTTTTTTCTTTTCCGAAAGGCACGGCCGTGACTCTCGCTGAAGCACAACCGTTCCTTTCGCGGAAGAAAAACCGTGACTTCCGCGAAAGGAAAAAAAATGCGTTTTTCGTGATTTTTTTTATCGAAAAGCTAAGAAAGACCGGGGAAAAACCAAAACGTCGAAAAAACCAGAAAAAACCGTTTAAAAAGCCGAAAACGCGTGCGGAAAAATAAAAAACAAAATTCGAAGGAAGCGTCCAGAGCGCGACACGTGGCGAATGGCTGAGGGCGCGCCAAGTGGCGCTGATCGTTGCGAGTCTCCTGAAGAAGCGCTCTCGCTAACTAGTTGCTTCCGGAGAAGCTACGACGCATCGCCTCCGTCGTTGACGCCGCCCTGCAGGAACTGGGTGTCCACCCCTGACGGCACCACCGTCCGGTACCTGACCGTAGATGAACGCCGCTGCCCTAGCCTACGCGACCCCCTGACCGGCGCCGCTGCCACAGAAAGCATGCCTCCCTTCACGTGGCAGCACTGGGAAGGACAGAGTCCCCGCGGCATCATGTACGACGATGGTGCGATCCTTCTCTATGGCATCTCCTGTGTCCAAGTTCAGGGCCGCACTTGCAATGAAGTCGAGAACCGAAGTAAAACTTTCTTCAAGTGCGATCGCTTCTCCGTACAAACTACTATCTCAATTCCTAAATATAAGACGTTTTGCCAGTTTAATTAAACTGCTCAAACGTCGTAATGGTGGTAGTAGTATAATTGTGTGACATACTGCATCATATCAAGTACCCGTTTGAAGGCTTTCAACAAAGAAGTTACCCGTTTGAAGTTTGAACTGTATACGTGTGGCATAGGATCGCGTTAGATGGGCTGTGGAGGTTATGGAGTAATTATCAACCCCATGATATTCGATGCGAAAACAAAAACGCCATGATAGCAATGTTTCAAAATATCGGATGTCCGACCGAGTCCGATGGCCAAACCTGGTTTGGTTATGTACTCCTAATGAGTATATGGCACGCGGATCGTTTAACACCTGCCTGATCCGCAACACATCAGATCGATACCGCCGGTTGCTATGGACGAGGACGCGGCGATCTCGGCCTCGTCTCACTGGCCTGACCTCGCGCCGGACCTGCTCCATGACATTGCTGGACGCGTTCACGATGCCGCCGACTTCATCCGCCTCTACGCTGTCTGCAGATCATGGCGCGAGTCACGGTCTCAGACGCCGGTGTCGAGGGCCCAGTTCTTGCCGTGGCTTCTGGCGCCGTCCAGCAGAGACCCGACGCCCCGCTCAGGTTTAGATGTGTCTTCTTCAGGAGAAGCTCGAAATCATTAATTAAGGAGTACTCCTTGCAAAGGACATCCCACTTTTCCAGGTCACGACAAGTGGCGCACATGCAGCGCGTCACTTGTCGCAACCTGGGAGTTTTCTCTTTTTTCGTAGATCCGTTTATTCAAAACATTTTATCTCTTAAACCATGCATTCAAATCTCGAACCGTTTTCACCATTAGATTCCTCGCGTCGAGATCTTCAAAATTAGATCCCATGTTGATAGATTTTGACGAACTTTTTTTTCATGAAAAAAACCGGACGAAAAAAGCCGGGCGAAAAAACGAACCGGGAGCACGGTTTTTTTCCTATTCCGAAAGAGGCGCCCGTGCCTCTTTCGAAATCACAACCGTGCCTCTCGCGGAAGCAAAACCGTGATTCTCGTGGAAGGAAAAAAACAGAAAACGCGTATTTTTCCGTTTTCGAGTGGCACGGCCGTGACTCTCGCGAAAGCACAACAGTGCCTCTCGCGAAAGCAAAACCGTGACTCTCGCGAAAGAAAAAAAAATAGAAAACGCGTATTTTTTTCCCTTTCCGAGAGGCACGGCCGTGACTTGAGCGTAAGCACAACTATGCCTCTCGCGGAAGCAAAACCGTAACTCTCACGAAAGAAAAAAACACAAAAAACGTGTTTTTTTCTTTTCCGAAAGGCACGGCCGTGACTCTCGCTGAAGCACAACCGTTCCTTTCGCGGAAGAAAAACCGTGACTTCCGCGAAAGGAAAAAAAATGCGTTTTTCGTGATTTTTTTTATCGAAAAGCTAAGAAAGACCGGGGAAAAACCAAAACGTCGAAAAAACCAGAAAAAACCGTTTAAAAAGCCGAAAACGCGTGCGGAAAAATAAAAAAACAAAATTCGAAGGAAGCGTCCAGAGCGCGACACGTGGCGAATGGCTGAGGGCGCGCCAAGTGGCGCTGATCGTTGCGAGTCTCCTGAAGAAGCGCTCTCGCTAACTAGTTGCTTCCGGAGAGCTACGACGCATCGCCTCCGTCGTCGACGCCGCCCTGCAGGAACTGGGTGTCCAGCCCTGACGGCACCACCGTCCGGTACCTGACCGTAGATGAACGCCGCTGCCCTAGCCTACGCGACCCCCTGACCGGCGCCGCTGCCACAGAAAGCATGCCTCCCTTCACGTGGCAGCACTGGGAAGGACAGAGTCCCCGCGGCATCATGTACGACGATGGTGCAATCCTTCTCTATGGCATCTCCTGTGTCCAAGTTCAGGGCCGCACTTGCAATGAAGTCGAGAACCGAAGTAAAACTTTCTTCAAGTGCGATCGCTTCTCCGTACAAACTACTATCTCAATTCCTAAATATAAGACGTTTTGCCAGTTTAATTAAACTGCTCAAACGTCGTAATGGTGGTAGTAGTATAATTGTGTGACATACTGCATCATATCAAGTACCCGTTTGAAGGCTTTCAACAAAGAAGGTACCCGTTTGAAGTTTGAACTGTATACGTGTGGCATAGGATCGCGTTAGATGGGCCGTGGAGGTTATGGAGTAATTATCAACCCCATGATATTCGATGCGAAAACAAAAACTCCATGATAGCAATGTTTCAAAATATCGGATGTCCGACCGAGTCCGATGGCCAAACCTGGTTTGGTTATGTACTCCTAATGAGTATATGGCACGCGGATCGTTTAACACCTGCCTGATCGGCAACACATCAGATCGATACCGACGGTTGCTATGGACGAGGACGCGGCGATCTCGGCCTCGTCTCGCTGGCCTGACCTCGCGCCGGACCTGCTCCATGACATTGCTGGCCGCGTTCACGATGCCGCCGACTTCATCCGCCTCTACGCTGTCTGCAGATCATGGCGCGAGTCACGGTCTCAGACGCCGGTGTCGAGGGCCCAGTTCTTGCCGTGGCTTCTGGCGCCGTCCAGCAGAGACCCGACGTCCCGCTCAGGTTTAGATGTGTCTTCTTCAGGAGAAGCTTGAAATCATTAATTAAGGAGTACTCTTTGCAAAGGACATCCCACTTTTCCAGGTCACGACAAGTGGCGCACATGCAGCGCGTCACTTGTCGCAACCTGGGAGTTTTCTCTTTTTTCGTAGATCCGTTTATTCAAAACATTTTATCTCTTAAACCATGCGTTCAAATCTCGAACCGTTTTCACCATTAGATTCCTCGCGTCGAGATCTTCAAAATTAGATCCCATGTTGATAGATTTTGACGAACTTTTTTTTCATGAAAAAAACCGGACGAAAAAAGCCGGGCGAAAAAACGAACCGGGAGCACGGTTTTTTTTCCTTTTCCAAAAGAGGCGCCCGTGCCTCTTTCGAAATCACAACCGTGCCTCTCGCGGAAGCAAAACCGTGATTCTCGTGGAAGGAAAAAAAACAGAAAACGCGTATTTTTCCGTTTTAGAGTGGCACGGCCGTGACTCTCGCGAAAGCACAACAGTGCCTCTCGCGAAAGCAAAACCGTGACTCTCGCGAAAGAAAAAAAATAGAAAACGCGTATTTTTTTCCCTTTCTGAGAGGCACGGCCGTGACTTGAGCATAAGCACAACCAGGCCTCTCGCGGAAGCAAAACCGTAACTCTCACGAAAGAAAAAAACACAAAAAACGTGTTTTTTTCGTTTCCGAAAGGCACGGCCGTGACTCTCGCTAAAGCACAACCGTTCCTTTCGCGGAAGAAAAACCGTGACTTCCGCGAAAGGAAAAAAAATGCGTTTTTCGCGATTTTTTTTATCGAAAAGCTAAGAAAGACCGGGGAAAAACCAAAAGGTCGAAAAAACCAGAAAAAACCGTTTAAAAAGCCGAAAACGCGTGCGGAAAAATAAAAAAACAAAATTCGAAGGAAGCGTCCAGAGCGCGACACGTGGCGAATGGCTGAGGGCGCGCCAAGTGGCGCTGATCATTGCGAGTCTCCTGAAGAAGCGCTCTCGCTAACTAGTTGCTTCCGGAGAAGCTACGACGCATCGCCTCCGTCGTCGACGCCGCCCTGCAGGAACTGGGTGTCCACCCCTGACGGCACCACCGTCCGGTACCTGACCGTAGATGAACGCCGCTGCCCTAGCCTACGCGACCCCCTGACCGGCGCCGCTGCCACAGAAAGCATGCCTCCCTTCACGTGGCAGCACTGGGAAGGACAGAGTCCCCGCGGCATCATGTACGACGATGGTGCAATCCTTCTCTATGGCATCTCCTGTGTCCAAGTTCAGGGCCGCACTTGTAATGAAGTCGAGAACCGAAGTAAAACTTTCTTCAAGTGCGATCACTTCTCCGTACAAACTACTATCTCAATTCCTAAATATAAGACGTTTTGCCAGTTTAATTAAACTGCTCAAACGTCGTAATGGTGGTAGTAGTATAATTGTGTGACATACTGCATCATATCAAGTACCCGTTTGAAGGCTTTCAACAAAGAAGTTACCCGTTTGAAGTTTGAACTGTATACGTGTGGCATAGGATCGCGTTAGATGGGCCGTGGAGGTTATGGAGTAATTATCAACCCCATGATATTCGATGCGAAAACAAAAACGCCATGATAGCAATGTTTCAAAATATCGGATGTCCGACCGAGTCCGATGGCCAAACCTGGTTTGGTTATGTACTCCTAATGAGTATATGGCACGCGGATCGTTTAACACCTGCCTGATCCGCAACACATCAGATCGATACCGCCGGTTGCTATGGACGAGGACGCGGCGATCTCGGCCTCGTCTCGCTGGCCTGACCTCGCGCCGGACCTGCTCCATGACATTGCTGGCCGCGTTCACGATGCGGCCGACTTCATCCGCCTCTACGCTGTCTGCAGATCATGGCGCGAGTCACGGTCTCAGACGCCGGTGTCGAGGGCCCAGTTCTTGCCGTGGCTTCTGGCGCCGTCCAGCAGAGACCCGACGCCCCGCTCAGGTTTAGATGTGTCTTCTTCAGGAGAAGCTCGAAATCATTAATTAAGGAGTACTCCTTGCAAAGGACATCCCACTTTTCCAGGTCACGACAAGTGGCGCACATGCAGCGCGTCACTTGTCGCAACCTGGGAGTTTTCTCTTTTTTCGTAGATCCGTTTATTCAAAAGATTTTATCTCTTAAACCATGCATTCAAATCTTGAACCGTTTTCACCATTAGATTCCTCGTGTCGAGATATTCAAAATTAGATCCCATGTTGATAGATTTTGACGAACTTTTTTTTCATGAAAAAAACCGGACGAAAAAAGCCGAGCGAAAAAACGAACCGGGAGCACGGTTTTTTTCCTTTTCCGAAAGAGGCGCCCGTGCCTCTTTCGAAATCACAACCGTGCCTCTCGCGGAAGCAAAACCATGATTCTCGTGGAAGGAAAAAAAACAGAAAACGCGTATTTTTCCGTTTTCGAGTGGCACGGTCGTGACTCTCGCGAAAGCACAACAGTGCCTCTCGCGAAAGCAAAACCGTGACTCTCGCGAAAGAAAAAAATAGAAAACGCGTATTTTTTTCCCTTTCCGAGAGGCACGGCCGTGACTTGAGCATAAGCACAACCATGCCTCTCGCGGAAGCAAAACCGTAACTCTCACGAAAGAAAAAAACACAAAAAACGTGTTTTTTTCGTTTCCGAAAGGCACGGCCGTGACTCTCGCTAAAGCACAACCGTTCCTTTCGCGGAAGAAAAACCGTGACTTCCGCGAAAGGAAAAAAAATGCGTTTTTCGCGATTTTTTTTATCGAAAAGCTAAGAAAGACCGGGGAAAAACCAAAACGTCGAAAAAACCAGAAAAAACCGTTTAAAAAGCCAAAAACGCGTGCGGAAAAATAAAAAAACAAAATTCTAAGGAAGCGTCCAGAGCGCGACACGTGGCGAATGGCTGAGGGCGCGCCAAGTGGCGCTGATCGTTGCGAGTCTCCTGAAGAAGCGCTCTCGCTAACTAGTTGCTTCCGGAGAAGCTACGACGCATCGCCTCCGTCGTCGACGCCGCCCTGCAGGAACTGGGTGTCCACCCCTGACGGCACCACCGTCTGGTACCTGACCGTAGATGAACGCCGCTGCCCTAGCCTACGCGACCCCCTGACCGGCGCCGCTGCCACAGAAAGCATGCCTCCCTTCACGTGGCAGCACTGGGAAGGACAGAGTCCCCGCGGCATCATGTACGACGATGGTGCAATCCTTCTCTATGGCATCTCCTGTGTCCAGGTTCAGGGCCGCACTTGCAATGAAGTCGAGAACCGAAGTAAAACTTTCTTCAAGTGCGATCGCTTCTCCGTACAAACTACTATCTCAATTCCTAAATATAAGACGTTTTGCCAGTTTAATTAAACTGCTCAAACGTCGTAATGGTGGTAGTAGTATAATTGTGTGACATACTGCATCATATCAAGTACCCGTTTGAAGGCTTTCAACAAAGAAGTTACCCGTTTGAAGTTTGAACTGTATACGTGTGGCATAGGATCGCGTTAGATGGGCCGTGGAGGTTATGGAGTAATTATCAACCCCATGATATTCGATGCGAAAACAAAAACGCCATGATAGCAATGTTTCAAAATATCGGATGTCCGACCGAGTCCGATGGCCAAACCTGGTTTGGTTATGTACTCCTAATGAGTATATGGCACACGGATCGTTTAACACCTGCCTGATCCGCAACACATCAGATCGATACCGCCGGTTGCTATGGACGAGGACGCGGCGATCTCGGCCTCGTCTCGCTGGCCTGACCTCGCGCCGGACCTGCTCCATGACATTGCTGGCCGCGTTCACGATGCCGCCGACTTCATCCGCCTCTACGCTGTCTGCAGATCATGGCGCGAGTCACGGTCTCAGACGCCGGTGTCGAGGGCCCAGTTCTTGCCGTGGCTTCTGGCGCCGTCCAGCAGAGACCCGACGCCCCGCTCAGGTTTAGATGTGTCTTCTTCAGGAGAAGCTCGAAATCATTAATTAAGGAGTACTCCTTGCAAAGGACATCCCACTTTTTCAGGTCACGACAAGTGGCGCACATGCAGCGCGTCACTTGTCGCAACCTGGGAGTTTTCTCTTTTTTCGTAGATCCGTTTATTCAAAAGATTTTATCTCTTAAACCATGCATTCAAATCTCGAACCGTTTTCACCATTAGTTTCCTCGCGTCGAGATCTTCAAAATTAGATCCCATGTTGATAGATTTTGACGAACTTTTTTTTCATGAAAAAAACCGGACGAAAAAAGCCGAGCGAAAAAACGAACCGGGAGCACGGTTTTTTTCCTTTTCCGAAAGAGGCGCCCGTGCCTCTTTCGAAATCACAACCGTGCCTCTCGCGGAAGTAAAACCGTGATTCTCGTGGAAGGAAAAAAACAGAAAACGCATATTTTTCCGTTTTCGAGTGGCACGGCCGTGACTCTCGCGAAAGCACAACAGTGCCTCTCGCGAAAGCAAAACCGTGACTCTCGCGAAAGAAAAAAAAAATAGAAAACGCGTATTTTTTCCCTTTCCGAGAGGCACGGCCGTGACTTGAGCGTAAGCACAACCATGCCTCTCGCGGAAGCAAAACCGTAACTCTCACGAAAGAAAAAAAACACAAAAAACGTGTTTTTTTCGTTTCCGAAAGGCACGGCCGTGACTCTCGCTAAAGCACAACCGTTCCTTTCGCGGAAGAAAAACCGTGACTTCCGCGAAAGGAAAAAAATGCGTTTTTTGCGATTTTTTTTATCGAAAAGCTAAGAAAGACCGGGGAAAAACCAAAACGTCGAAAAAACCAGAAAAAACCGTTTAAAAAGCCGAAAACGCGTGCGGAAAAATAAAAAAACAAAATCCGAAGAAAGCGTCCAGAGCGCGACACGTGGCGAATGGCTGAGGGCGCGCCAAGTGGCGCTGATCGTTGCGAGTCTCCTGAAGAAGCGCTCTCGCTAACTAGTTGCTTCCGGAGAAGCTACGACGCATCGCCTCCGTCGTCGACGCCGCCCTGCAGGAATTGGGTGTCCACCCCTGACGGCACCACCGTCCGGTACCTGACCGTAGATGAACGCCGCTGCCCTAGCCTACGCGACCCCCTGACCGGCGCCGCTGCCACAGAAAGCATGCCTCCCTTCACGTGGCAGCACTGGGAAGGACAGAGTCCCCGCGGCATCATGTACGACGATGGTGCAATCCTTCTCTATGGCATCTCCTGTGTCCAAGTTCAGGGCCGCACTTGCAATGAAGTCGAGAACCGAAGTAAAACTTTCTTCAAGTGCGACCGCTTCTCCGTACAAACTACTATCTCAATTCCTAAATATAAGATGTTTTGCCAGTTTAATTAAACTGCTCAAACGTCGTAATGGTGGTAGTAGTATAATTGTGTGACATACTGCATCATATCAAGTACCCGCTTGAAGGCTTTCAACAAAGAAGTTACCCGTTTGAAGTTTGAACTGTATACGTGTGGCATAGGATCGCGTTAGATGGGCCGTGGATGTTATGGAGTAATTATCAACCCCATGATATTCGATGCGAAAACAAAAACGCCATGATAGCAATGTTTCAAAATATCGGATGTCCGACCGAGTCCGATGGCCAAACCTGGTTTGGTTATGTACTCCTAATGAGTATATGGCACGCGGATCGTTTAACACCTGCCTGATCCGCAACACATCAGATCGATACCGCCGGTTGCTATGGACGAGGACGCGGCGATCTCGGCCTCGTCTCGCTGGCCTGACCTCGCGCCGGACCTGCTCCATGACATTGCTGGCCGCGTTCACGATGCCGCCGACTTCATCCGCCTCTACGCTGTCTGCAGATCATGGCGCGAGTCACGGTCTCAGACGCCGGTGTCGAGGGCCCAGTTCTTGCCGTGGCTTCTGGCGCCGTCCAGCAGAGACCCGACGCCCCGCTCAGGTTTAGATGTGTCTTCTTCAGGAGAAGCTCGAAATCATTAATTCAGGAGTACTCCTTGCAAAGGACATCCCACTTTTCCAGGTCACGACAAGTGGCGCACATGCAGCGCGTCACTTGTCGCAACCTGGGAGTTTTCTCTTTTCTCGTAGATCCGTTTATTCAAAACATTTTATCTCTTAAACCATGCGTTCAAATCTCGAACCGTTTTCACCATTAGATTCCTCGCGTCGAGATCTTCAAAATTAGATCCCATGTTGATAGATTTTGACGAACTTTTTTTTCATGAAAAAACCGGACGAAAAAAGCCGGGCGAAAAAACAAACCGGGAGCACAGTTTTTTTCCTTTTCCGAAAGAGGCGCCCGTGCCTCTTTCGAAATCACAACCGTGCCTCTCGCGGAAGCAAAATCGTGATTCTCGTGGAAGGAAAAAAAACAGAAAACGCGTATTTTTCCGTTTTCGAGTGGCACGGGCGTGACTCTCGCGAAAGCACAACAGTGCCTCTCGCGAAAGCAAAACCGTGACTCTCGCGAAAGAAAAAAAAATAGAAAACGCGTATTTTTTCCCTTTCCGAGAGGCACGGCCGTGACTTGAGCGTAAGCACAACCATGCCTCTCGCGGAAGCAAAACCGTAACTCTCACGAAAGAAAAAAAACACAAAAAACGCGTTTTTTTCGTTTCCGAAAGGCACGGCCGTGACTCTCGCTAAAGCACAACCGTTCCTTTCGTGGAAGAAAAACCGTGACTTCCGCGAAAGGAAAAAAATGCGTTTTTCGCGATTTTTTTATCGAAATGCTAAGAAAGACCGGGGAAAAACCAAAACGTTGAAAAAACCAGAAAAAACCGTTTAAAAAGCCGAAAACGCGTGCGGAAAAATAAAAAAACAAAATTCGAAGGAAGTGTCCAGAGCGCGACACGTGGCGAATGGCTGAGGGCGCGCCAAGTGGCGCTGATCGTTGCGAGTCTCCTGAAGAAGCGCTCTCGCTAACTAGTTGCTTCCGGAGAAGCTACGACGCATCGCCTCCGTCGTCGACGCCGCCCTGCAGGAACTGGGTGTCCACCCCTGACGGCACCACCGTCCGGTACCTGACCGTAGATGAACGCCGCTGCCCTAGCTTACGCGACCCCCTGACCGGCGCCGCTGCCACAGAAAGCATGCCTCCCTTCACGTGGCAGCACTGGGAAGGACAGAGTCCCCGCGGCATCATGTACGACGATGGTGCAATCCTTCTCTATGGCATCTCCTGTGTCCAAGTTCAGGGCCGCACTTGCAATGAAGTCGAGAACCGAAGTAAAACCTTCTTCAAGTGCGATCGCTTCTCCGTACAAACTACTATCTCAATTCCTAAATATAAGACATTTTGCCAGTTTAATTAAACTGCTCAAACGTCGTAATGGTGGTAGTAGTATAATTGTGTGACATACTGCATCATATCAAGTACCCGTTTGAAGGCTTTCAACAAAGAAGGTACCCGTTTGAAGTTTGAACTGTATACGTGTGGCATAGGATCGCGTTAGATGGGCCGTGGAGGTTATGGAGTAATTATCAACCCCATGATATTCGATGCGAAAACAAAAACGCCATCATAGCAATGTTTCAAAATATCGGATGTCCGACCGAGTCCGATGGCCAAACCTGGTTTGGTTATGTACTCCTAATGAGTATATGGCACGCGGATCGTTTAACACCTGCCTGATCCGCAACACATCAGATCGATACCGCCGGTTGCTATGGACGAGGACGCGGCGATCTCGGCCTCGTCTCGCTGGCCTGACCTCGCGCCGGACCTGCTCCATGACATTGCTGGCCGCGTTCACGATGCCGCCGACTTCATCCGCCTCTACGCTGTCTGCAGATCATGGCGCGAGTCACGGTCTCAGACGCCGGTGTCGAGGGCCCAGTTCTTGCCGTGGCTTCTGGCGCCGTCCAGCAGAGACCCGACGCCCCGCTCAGGTTTAGATGTGTCTTCTTCAGGAGAAGCTCGAAATCATTAATTAAGGAGTACTCCTTGCAAAGGACATCCCACTTTTCCAGGTCACGACAAGTGGCGCACATGCAGCGCGTCACTTGTCGCAACCTGGGAGTTTTCTCTTTTTTCGTAGATCCGTTTATTC